>NW_027261152.1:0-120023 GCF_045791955.1 Oncorhynchus clarkii lewisi | reverse complement strand
CACCCAACCCTGAATGTTAATCCTGCAACAGCAGTGTTTCACACCCAACCCTGAATGTTAATCCTGCAACAGCAGTGTTTCACACCCAACCCTGAATGTTAATCCTGCAACAGCAGTGTTTCACACCCAACCCTGAATGTTAATCCTGCAACAGCAGTGTTTCACACCCAACCCTGAATGTTAATCCTGCAACAGCAGTGTTTCCCACCCAACCCTGAATGTTAATCCTGCAACAGTAGTGTTTCACACCCAACCCTGAATGTTAATCCTGCAACAGCAGTGTTTCACACCCAACCCTGAATGTTAATCCTGCAACAGCAGTGTTTCCCACCCAACCCTGAACGTTAATCCTGCAACAGCAGTGTTTCCCACCCAACCCTGAATGTTAATCCTGCAACAGCAGTGTTTCCCACCCAACCCTGAATGTTAATCCTGCAACAGCAGTGTTTCCCACCCAACCCTGAATGTTAATCCTGCAACAGCAGTGTTTCCCACACAACCCTGAATGTTAATCCTGCAACAGCAGTGTTTCCCACCCAACCCTGAATGTTAATCCTGCAACAGTAGTGTTTCACACCCAACCCTGAATGTTAATCCTGCAACAGCAGTGTTTCCCACCCAACCCTGAATGTTAATCCTGCAACAGCAGTGTTTCCCACCCAACCCTGAATGTTAATCCTGCAACAGCAGTGTTTCCCACCCAACCCTGAATGTTAATCCTGCAACAGTAGTGTTTCACACCCAACCCTGAATGTTAATCCTGCAACAGCAGTGTTTCCCACACAACCCTGAATGTTAATCCTGCAACAGCAGTGTTTCCCACCCAACCCTGAATGTTAATCCTGCAACAGTAGTGTTTCACACCCAACCCTGCATGTTAATCCTGCAACAGCAGTGTTTCCCACCCAACCCTGAATGTTAATCCTGCAACAGCAGTGTTTCCCACCCAACCCTGAATGTTAATCCTGCAACAGCAGTGTTTCCCACCCAACCCTGAATGTTAATCCTGCAACAGCAGTGTTTCTCACCCAACCCTGAATGTTAATCCTGCAACAGCAGTGTTTCACATCCAACCCTGAATGTTAATCCTGCAACAGCAGTGTTTCACACCCAACCCTGAATGTTAATCCTGCAACAGCAGTGTTTCACACCCAACCCTGAACGTTAATCCTGCAACAGCAGTGTTTCACACCCAACCCTGAATGTTAATCCTGCAACAGCAGTGTTTCACACCCAACCCTGAACGTTAATCCTGCAACAGCAGTGTTTCACACCCAACCCTGAACGTTAATCCTGCAACAGCAGTGTTTCACACCCAACCCTGAACGTTAATCCTGCAACAGCAGTGTTTCACACCCAACCCTGAATGTTAATCCTGCAACAGCAGTGTTTCCCACCCAACCCTGAACGTTAATCCTGCAACAGCAGTGTTTCCCACCCAACCCTGAATGTTAATCCTGCAACAGCAGTGTTTCCCACCCAACCCTGAATGTTAATCCTGCAACAGCAGTGTTTCCCACACAACCCTGAATGTTAATCCTGCAACAGCAGTGTTTCCCACCCAACCCTGAATGTTAATCCTGCAACAGTAGTGTTTCACACCCAACCCTGAATGTTAATCCTGCAACAGCAGTGTTTCCCACCCAACCCTGAATGTTAATCCTGCAACAGTAGTGTTTCACACCCAACCCTGAATGTTAATCCTGCAACAGCAGTGTTTCCCACCCAACCCTGAATGTTAATCCTGCAACAGCAGTGTTTCCCACCCAACCCTGAATGTTAATCCTGCAACAGCAGTGTTTCCCACCCAACCCTGAATGTTAATCCTGCAACAGTAGTGTTTCACACCCAACCCTGAATGTTAATCCTGCAACAGCAGTGTTTCCCACACAACCCTGAATGTTAATCCTGCAACAGCAGTGTTTCCCACCCAACCCTGAATGTTAATCCTGCAACAGTAGTGTTTCACACCCAACCCTGAATGTTAATCCTGCAACAGCAGTGTTTCCCACCCAACCCTGAATGTTAATCCTGCAACAGTAGTGTTTCACACCCAACCCTGAATGTTAATCCTGCAACAGCAGTGTTTCCCACCCAACCCTGAATGTTAATCCTGCAACAGCAGTGTTTCCCACCCAACCCTGAATGTTAATCCTGCAACAGCAGTGTTTCCCACCCAACCCTGAATGTTAATCCTGCAACAGTAGTGTTTCACACCCAACCCTGAATGTTAATCCTGCAACAGCAGTGTTTCCCACACAACCCTGAATGTTAATCCTGCAACAGCAGTGTTTCTCACCCATCCCTGAATGTTAATCCTGCAACAGCAGTGTTTCACATCCAACCCTGAATGTTAATCCTGCAACAGCAGTGTTTCACACCCAACCCTGAACGTTAATCCTGCAACAGCAGTGTTTCACACCCAACCCTGAATGTTAATCCTGCAACAGCATTGTTTCACACCAACCCTGAACGTTAATCCTGCAACAGCAGTGTTTCACACCCAACCCTGAACGTTAATCCTGCAACAGCAGTGTTTCACACCCAACCCTGAATGTTAATCCTGCAACAGCAGTGTTTCCCACCCAACCCTGAACGTTAATCCTGCAACAGCAGTGTTTCACACCCAACCCTGAATGTTAATCCTGCAACAGCAGTGTTTCACACCCAACCCTGAATGTTAATCCTGCAACAGCAGTGTTTCACACCCAACCCTGAACGTTAATCCTGCAACAGCAGTGTTTCACACCCAACCCTGAATGTTAATCCTGCAACAGCATTGTTTCACACCCAACCCTGAACGTTAATCCTGCAACAGCAGTGTTTCACACCCAACCCTGAACGTCAATCCTGCAACAGCAGTGTTTCACACCCAACCCTGAATGTTAATCCTGCAACAGCAGTGTTTCCCACCCAACCCTGAACGTTAATCCTGCAACAGCAGTGTTTCACACCCAACCCTGAATGTTAATCCTGCAACAGCAGTGTTTCACACCCAACCCTGAATGTTAATCCTGCAACAGCAGTGTTTCACACCCAACCCTGAATGTTAATCCTGCAACAGCAGTGTTTCACACCCAACCCTGAATGTTAATCCTGCAACAGCAGTGTTTCCCACCCAACCCTGAACGTTAATCCTGCAACAGCAGTGTTTCACACCCAACCCTGAATGTTAATCCTGCAACAGCAGTGTTTCACACCCAACCCTGAATGTTAATCCTGCAACAGCAGTGTTTCCCACCCAACCCTGAATGTTAATCCTGCAACAGCAGTGTTTCACACCCAACCCTGAATGTTAATCCTGCAACAGCAGTGTTTCCCACCCAACCCTGAATGTTAATCCTGCAACAGCAGTGTTTCACACCCAACCCTGAACGTTAATCCTGCAACAGCAGTGTTTCACACCCAACCCTGAATGTTAATCCTGCAACAGCAGTGTTTCCCACCCAACCCTGAATGTTAATCCTGCAACAGCAGTGTTTCACACCCAACCCTGAACGTTAATCCTGCAACAGCAGTGTTTCACACCCAACCCTGAACGTTAATCCTGCAACAGCAGTGTTTCACACCCAACCCTGAATGTTAATCCTGCAACAGCAGTGTTTCACACCCAACCCTGAATGTTAATCCTGCAACAGCATTGTTTCACACCCAACCCTGAACGTTAATCCTGCAACAGCAGTGTTTCACACCCAACCCTGAACGTCAATCCTGCAACAGCAGTGTTTCACACCCAACCCTGAATGTTAATCCTGCAACACCAGTGTTTCCCACCCAACCCTGAACGTTAATCCTGCAACAGCAGTGTTTCACACCCAACCCTGAATGTTAATCCTGCAACAGCAGTGTTTCACACCCAACCCTGAATGTTAATCCTGCAACAGCAGTGTTTCACACCCAACCCTGAATGTTAATCCTGCAACAGCAGTGTTTCCCACACAACCCTGAATGTTAATCCTGCAACAGCAGTGTTTCCCACCCAACCCTGAATGTTAATCCTGCAACAGTAGTGTTTCACACCCAACCCTGAATGTTAATCCTGCAACAGCAGTGTTTCCCACCCAACCCTGAATGTTAATCCTGCAACAGTAGTGTTTCACACCCAACCCTGAATGTTAATCCTGCAACAGCAGTGTTTCCCACCCAACCCTGAATGTTAACTTCTTGAGAATACTTGACACGCAGACGTCCCAAGTATGCCCCTGGAAATGCAAATGCGCTACGCTAAATGCTAAATGTACTCGTTACAACTCAATCTTTGATCAAAATTCACAAGCAGGGTATTGAATTAAAGCTACACTCGTTGTGAACCTAGCCAGCAAGTCAGATTTTTAAAATGCTTTTCGGCGAAAGCATCAGAAGCTATTATCTGATAGCATGCACCCCCCAAAATGCCAGCTCGACACGTAAACAACAGATTTTGCGATAGCCGGCGCTACCCAAAACGCAGAAATAAAATATAAAACATTCATTACCTTAGACGAGCTTCTTTCTTGGCACTCCTATATGCCCCATAAACATCACTATTGGGTCTTTTTTTCGTTTAAATCGGTCCATATATACCCAAAATAGCTTTGTATGGAGGTTGTGTCATTCAGAAAAAATAATCGTTTTTAAACGCTGCGTAATTTTTTAAAATTAAAAAAGTCGACGATAAACTTTCACAAAACACTTCGAAATCCTTTTGTAATCCAACTTTAGGTATTAGTAAACGTTTATAATCTATCAAAATGATTACAGGGCGATGTCTCTTCAATAGGTCCTCACTTCAAAAACAATGCCATCTGATCTCTCCTTAAACTGCATCCGGGTGAAGACTGGGAAACTGGAGTTCAGACAGATGTATTTTCCAACAATTAATTCAATTGAAAATTAGTACAATGGCGCCATCGTGCGGAATTTGTATGAGGTGCAGGCAGATTCCCATTAAATTCTGTTCTCTTTTAACAACTGGTGGAAGTGACTTATGGAAATTATTTTTTGCTTTCAGAGAGCAGTTTTTCTTGCGTTTTTCAATGAAACACACGATCTGTTATAGTCACAGCCGTGATTTAACCAGTTTTATAAACTTCAGAGTGTTTTCTATCCACACATACTAATCATATGCATATACTATATTCCTGGCATGAGTAGCAGGACGCTGAAAAGTTGCGCGATTTTTAACAGAATTTTCAAAAAAGGTGGGGGTAGAAGTAAGAGGTTTAATCCTGCAACAGTAGTGTTTCACACCCAACCCTGAATGTTAATCCTGCAACAGCAGTGTTTCCCACCCAACCCTGAATGTTAATCCTGCAACAGCAGTGTTTCCCACCCAACCCTGAATGTTAATCCTGCAACAGCAGTGTTTCCCACCCAACCCTGAATGTTAATCCTGCAACAGTAGTGTTTCCCACCCAACCCTGAATGTTAATCCTGCAACAGCAGTGTTTCCCACCCAACCCTGAATGTTAATCCTGCAACAGCAGTGTTTCCCACCCAACCCTGAATGTTAATCCTGCAACAGTAGTGTTTCACACCCAACCCTGAATGTTAATCCTGCAACAGCAGTGTTTCCCACACAACCCTGAATGTTAATCCTGCAACAGCAGTGTTTCTCACCCAACCCTGAATGTTAATCCTGCAACAGTAGTGTTTCCCACCCAACCCTGAATGTTAATCCTGCAACAGCAGTGTTTCCCACCCAACCCTGAATGTTAATCCTGCAACAGCAGTGTTTCCCACCCAACCCTGAATGTTAATCCTGCAACAGCAGTGTTTCCCACCCAACCCTGAATGTTAATCCTGCAACAGCAGTGTTTCACATCCAACCCTGAATGTTAATCCTGCAACAGCAGTGTTTCACACCCAACCCTGAATGTTAATCCTGCAACAGCAGTGTTTCACACCCAACCCTGAACGTTAATCCTGCAACAGCAGTGTTTCACACCCAACCCTGAATGTTAATCCTGCAACAGCAGTGTTTCACACCCAACCCTGAATGTTAATCCTGCAACAGCAGTGTTTCACACCCAACCCTGAATGTTAATCCTGCAACAGTAGTGTTTCACACCCAACCCTGAATGTTAATCCTGCAACAGCAGTGTTTCACACCCAACCCTGAATGTTAATCCTGCAACAGCAGTGTTTCCCACCCAACCCTGAACGTTAATCCTGCAACAGCAGTGTTTCCCACCCAACCCTGAATGTTAATCCTGCAACAGCAGTGTTTCCCACCCAACCCTGAATGTTAATCCTGCAACAGTAGTGTTTCACACCCAACCCTGAATGTTAATCCTGCAACAGCAGTGTTTCCCACACAACCCTGAATGTTAATCCTGCAACAGCAGTGTTTCCCACACAACCCTGAATGTTAATCCTGCAACAGTAGTGTTTCACACCCAACCCTGAATGTTAATCCTGCAACAGCAGTGTTTCCCACCCAACCCTGAATGTTAATCCTGCAACAGCAGTGTTTCCCACCCAACCCTGAATGTTAATCCTGCAACAGCAGTGTTTCCCACCCAACCCTGAATGTTAATCCTGCAACAGCAGTGTTTCCCACCCAACCCTGAATGTTAATCCTGCAACAGCAGTGTTTCCCACCCAACCCTGAATGTTAATCCTGCAACAGCAGTGTTTCACACCCAACCCTGAATGTTAATCCTGCAACAGCAGTGTTTCACACCCAACCCTGAACGTTAATCCTGCAACAGCAGTGTTTCACACCCAACCCTGAATGTTAATCCTGCAACAGCAGTGTTTCACACCCAACCCTGAATGTTAATCCTGCAACAGCAGTGTTTCACACCCAACCCTGAATGTTAATCCTGCAACAGCAGTGTTTCACACCCAACCCTGAATGTTAATCCTACAACAGCAGTGTTTCACACCCAACCCTGAATGTTAATCCTGCAACAGCAGTGTTTCACACCCAACCCTGAATGTTAATCCTGCAACAGCAGTGTTTCACACCCAACCCTGAACGTTAATCCTGCAACAGCAGTGTTTCACACCCAACCCTGAATGTTAATCCTGCAACAGCAGTGTTTCACGCCCAACCCTGAACGTTAATCCTGCAACAGCAGTGTTTCCCACCCAACCCTGAATGTTAATCCTGCAACAGCAGTGTTTCACACCCAACCCTGAACGTTAATCCTGCAACAGCAGTGTTTCCCACCCAACCCTGAATGTTAATCCTGCAACAGCAGTGTTTCCCACCCAACCCTGAATGTTAATCCTGCAACAGCAGTGTTTCCCACCCAACCCTGAATGTTAATCCTGCAACAGCAGTGTTTCCCACCCAACCCTGAATGTTAATCCTACAACAGCAGTGTTTCCCACCAACCCTGAATGTTAATCCTGCAACAGCAGTGTTTCCCACCCAACCCTGAATGTTAATCCTGCAACAGCAGTGTTTCACATCCAACCCTGAATGTTAATCCTACAACAGTAGTGTTTCCCACCCAACCCTGAATGTTAATCCTGCAACAGTAGTGTTTCACACCCAACCCTGAATGTTAATCCTGCAACAGTAGTGTTTCACACCCAACCCTGAACGTTAATCCTGCAACAGCATTGTTTCCCACCCAACCCTGAATGTTAATCCTGCAACAGCAGTGTTTCACACCCAACCCTGAATGTTAATCCTGCAACAGCAGTGTTTCACACCCAACCCTGAATGTTAATCCTGCAACAGCAGTGTTTCCCACCCAACCCTGAATGTTAATCCTGCAACAGCAGTGTTTCACACCCAACCCTGAATGTTAATCCTGCAACAGCAGTGTTTCACACCCAACCCTGAATGTTAATCCTGCAACAGCAGTGTTTCACACCCAACCCTGAATGTTAATCCTGCAACAGCAGTGTTTCACACCCAACCCTGAATGTTAATCCTGCAACAGCAGTGTTTCACACCCAACCCTGAATGTTAATCCTGCAACAGCAGTGTTTCACACCCAACCCTGAATGTTAATCCTGCAACAGCAGTGTTTCCCACCCAACCCTGAATGTTAATCCTGCAACAGCAGTGTTTCACACCCAACCCTGAATGTTAATCCTGCAACAGCAGTGTTTCACACCCAACCCTGAATGTTAATCCTGCAACAGCAGTGTTTCCCACCCAACCCTGAACGTTAATCCTGCAACAGCAGTGTTTCCCACCCAACCCTGAATGTTAATCCTGCAACAGCAGTGTTTCCCACCCAACCATGAATGTTAATCCTGCAACAGCAGTGTTTCCCACACAACCCTGAATGTTAATCCTGCAACAGCAGTGTTTCCCACCCAACCCTGAATGTTAATCCTGCAACAGTAGTGTTTCACACCCAACCCTGAATGTTAATCCTGCAACAGCAGTGTTTCCCACCCAACCCTGAATGTTAATCCTGCAACAGTAGTGTTTCACACCCAACCCTGAATGTTAATCCTGCAACAGCAGTGTTTCACACCCAACCCTGAATGTTAATCCTGCAACAGCAGTGTTTCACACCCAACCCTGAATGTTAATCCTGCAACAGCAGTGTTTCACACCCAACCCTGAATGTTAATCCTGCAACAGCAGTGTTTCACACCCAACCCTGAATGTTAATCCTGCAACAGCAGTGTTTCACACCCAACCCTGAATGTTAATCCTGCAACAGCAGTGTTTCACACCCAACCCTGAATGTTAATCCTGCAACAGCAGTGTTTCACACCCAACCCTGAACGTTAATCCTGCAACAGCAGTGTTTCACACCCAACCCTGAATGTTAATCCTGCAACAGCAGTGTTTCACACCCAACCCTGAACGTTAATCCTGCAACAGCAGTGTTTCCCACCCAACCCTGAATGTTAATCCTGCAACAGCAGTGTTTCACACCCAACCCTGAACGTTAATCCTGCAACAGCAGTGTTTCCCACCCAACCCTGAATGTTAATCCTGCAACAGCAGTGTTTCCCACCCAACCCTGAATGTTAATCCTGCAACAGTAGTGTTTCACACCCAACCCTGAATGTTAATCCTGCAACAGCAGTGTTTCACACCCAACCCTGAATGTTAATCCTGCAACAGCAGTGTTTCCCACCCAACCCTGAACGTTAATCCTGCAACAGCAGTGTTTCCCACCCAACCCTGAATGTTAATCCTGCAACAGCAGTGTTTCCCACCCAACCCTGAATGTTAATCCTGCAACAGCAGTGTTTCCCACACAACCCTGAATGTTTATCCTGCAACAGCAGTGTTTCCCACCCAACCCTGAATGTTAATCCTGCAACAGTAGTGTTTCACACCCAACCCTGAATGTTAATCCTGCAACAGCAGTGTTTCCCACCCAACCCTGAATGTTAATCCTGCAACAGTAGTGTTTCACACCCAACCCTGAATGTTAATCCTGCAACAGCAGTGTTTCCCACCCAACCCTGAATGTTAATCCTGCAACAGCAGTGTTTCCCACCCAACCCTGAATGTTAATCCTGCAACAGCAGTGTTTCACACCCAACCCTGAATGTTAATCCTGCAACAGTAGTGTTTCACACCCAACCCTGAATGTTAATCCTGCAACAGCAGTGTTTCCCACACAACCCTGAACGTTAATCCTGCAACAGCAGTGTTTCCCACCCAACCCTGAATGTTAATCCTGCAACAGTAGTGTTTCACACCCAACCCTGAATGTTAATCCTGCAACAGCAGTGTTTCCCACCCAACCCTGAATGTTAATCCTGCAACAGCAGTGTTTCCCACCCAACCCTGAATGTTAATCCTGCAACAGCAGTGTTTCCCACCCAACCCTGAATGTTAATCCTGCAACAGCAGTGTTTCCCACCCAACCCTGAATGTTAATCCTGCAACAGCAGTGTTTCCCACCCAACCCTGAATGTTAATCCTGCAACAGCAGTGTTTCCCACCCAACCCTGAATGTTAATCCTGCAACAGCAGTGTTTCACACCCAACCCTGAATGTTAATCCTGCAACAGCAGTGTTTCACACCCAACCCTGAACGTTAATCCTGCAACAGCAGTGTTTCACACCCAACCCTGAATGTTAATCCTGCAACAGCAGTGTTTCACACCCAACCCTGAATGTTAATCCTGCAACAGCAGTGTTTCACACCCAACCCTGAATGTTAATCCTGCAACAGCAGTGTTTCACACCCAACCCTGAATGTTAATCCTACAACAGCAGTGTTTCACACCCAACCCTGAATGTTAATCCTGCAACAGCAGTGTTTCACACCCAACCCTGAATGTTAATCCTGCAACAGCAGTGTTTCACACCCAACCCTGAATGTTAATCCTGCAACAGCAGTGTTTCACACCCAACCCTGAACGTTAATCCTGCAACAGCAGTGTTTCACACCCAACCCTGAATGTTAATCCTGCAACAGCAGTGTTTCACGCCCAACCCTGAACGTTAATCCTGCAACAGCAGTGTTTCCCACCCAACCCTGAATGTTAATCCTGCAACAGCAGTGTTTCACACCCAACCCTGAACGTTAATCCTGCAACAGCAGTGTTTCCCACCCAACCCTGAATGTTAATCCTGCAACAGCAGTGTTTCCCACCCAACCCTGAATGTTAATCCTGCAACAGCAGTGTTTCCCACCCAACCCTGAATGTTAATCCTGCAACAGCAGTGTTTCCCACCCAACCCTGAATGTTAATCCTACAACAGCAGTGTTTCCCACCAACCCTGAATGTTAATCCTGCAACAGCAGTGTTTCCCACCCAACCCTGAATGTTAATCCTGCAACAGCAGTGTTTCACATCCAACCCTGAATGTTAATCCTACAACAGTAGTGTTTCCCACCCAACCCTGAATGTTAATCCTGCAACAGTAGTGTTTCACACCCAACCCTGAATGTTAATCCTGCAACAGTAGTGTTTCACACCCAACCCTGAACGTTAATCCTGCAACAGCATTGTTTCCCACCCAACCCTGAATGTTAATCCTGCAACAGCAGTGTTTCACACCAGACCCTGAATGTTAATCCTGCAACAGCAGTGTTTCACACCCAACCCTGAATGTTAATCCTGCAACAGCAGTGTTTCCCACCCAACCCTGAATGTTAATCCTGCAACAGCAGTGTTTCACACCCAACCCTGAATGTTAATCCTGCAACAGCAGTGTTTCACACCCAACCCTGAATGTTAATCCTGCAACAGCAGTGTTTCACACCCAACCCTGAATGTTAATCCTGCAACAGCAGTGTTTCACACCCAACCCTGAATGTTAATCCTGCAACAGCAGTGTTTCACACCCAACCCTGAATGTTAATCCTACAACAGCAGTGTTTCACACCCAACCCTGAATGTTAATCCTGCAACAGCAGTGTTTCACACCCAACCCTGAATGTTAATCCTGCAACAGCAGTGTTTCACACCCAACCCTGAATGTTAATCCTGCAACAGCAGTGTTTCACACCCAACCCTGAACGTTAATCCTGCAACAGCAGTGTTTCACACCCAACCCTGAATGTTAATCCTGCAACAGCAGTGTTTCACGCCCAACCCTGAACGTTAATCCTGCAACAGCAGTGTTTCCCACCCAACCCTGAATGTTAATCCTGCAACAGCAGTGTTTCACACCCAACCCTGAACGTTAATCCTGCAACAGCAGTGTTTCCCACCCAACCCTGAATGTTAATCCTGCAACAGCAGTGTTTCCCACCCAACCCTGAATGTTAATCCTGCAACAGCAGTGTTTCCCACCCAACCCTGAATGTTAATCCTGCAACAGCAGTGTTTCCCACCCAACCCTGAATGTTAATCCTACAACAGCAGTGTTTCCCACCAACCCTGAATGTTAATCCTGCAACAGCAGTGTTTCCCACCCAACCCTGAATGTTAATCCTGCAACAGCAGTGTTTCACATCCAACCCTGAATGTTAATCCTACAACAGTAGTGTTTCCCACCCAACCCTGAATGTTAATCCTGCAACAGTAGTGTTTCACACCCAACCCTGAATGTTAATCCTGCAACAGTAGTGTTTCACACCCAACCCTGAACGTTAATCCTGCAACAGCATTGTTTCCCACCCAACCCTGAATGTTAATCCTGCAACAGCAGTGTTTCACACCAGACCCTGAATGTTAATCCTGCAACAGCAGTGTTTCACACCCAACCCTGAATGTTAATCCTGCAACAGCAGTGTTTCCCACCCAACCCTGAATGTTAATCCTGCAACAGCAGTGTTTCACACCCAACCCTGAATGTTAATCCTGCAACAGCAGTGTTTCACACCCAACCCTGAATGTTAATCCTGCAACAGCAGTGTTTCACACCCAACCCTGAATGTTAATCCTGCAACAGCAGTGTTTCACACCCAACCCTGAATGTTAATCCTGCAACAGTAGTGTTTCACACCCAACCCTGAATGTTAATCCTGCAACAGTAGTGTTTCACACCCAACCCTGAACGTTAATCCTGCAACAGCATTGTTTCCCACCCAACCCTGAATGTTAATCCTGCAACAGCAGTGTTTCACACCAGACCCTGAATGTTAATCCTGCAACAGCAGTGTTTCACACCCAACCCTGAATGTTAATCCTGCAACAGCAGTGTTTCCCACCCAACCCTGAATGTTAATCCTGCAACAGCAGTGTTTCACACCCAACCCTGAATGTTAATCCTGCAACAGCAGTGTTTCACACCCAACCCTGAATGTTAATCCTGCAACAGCAGTGTTTCACACCCAACCCTGAATGTTAATCCTGCAACAGCAGTGTTTCACACCCAACCCTGAATGTTAATCCTGCAACAGCAGTGTTTCACACCCAACCCTGAATGTTAATCCTGCAACAGCAGTGTTTCACACCCAACCCTGAATGTTAATCCTGCAACAGCAGTGTTTCCCACCCAACCCTGAATGTTAATCCTGCAACAGCAGTGTTTCACACCCAACCCTGAATGTTAATCCTGCAACAGCAGTGTTTCACACCCAACCCTGAATGTTAATCCTGCAACAGCAGTGTTTCCCACCCAACCCTGAACGTTAATCCTGCAACAGCAGTGTTTCCCACCCAACCCTAAATGTTAATCCTGCAACAGCAGTGTTTCCCACCCAACCCTGAATGTTAATCCTGCAACAGCAGTGTTTCCCACACAACCCTGAATGTTAATCCTGCAACAGCAGTGTTTCCCACCCAACCCTGAATGTTAATCCTGCAACAGTAGTGTTTCACACCCAACCCTGAATGTTAATCCTGCAACAGCAGTGTTTCCCACCCAACCCTGAATGTTAATCCTGCAACAGCAGTGTTTCACACCCAACCCTGAATGTTAATCCTGCAACAGCAGTGTTTCACACCCAACCCTGAATGTTAATCCTGCAACAGCAGTGTTTCACACCCAACCCTGAATGTTAATCCTGCAACAGCAGTGTTTCACACCCAACCCTGAATGTTAATCCTGCAACAGCAGTGTTTCACACCCAACCCTGAATGTTAATCCTGCAACAGCAGTGTTTCACACCCAACCCTGAATGTTAATCCTGCAACAGCAGTGTTTCACACCCAACCCTGAACGTTAATCCTGCAACAGCAGTGTTTCACACCCAACCCTGAATGTTAATCCTGCAACAGCAGTGTTTCACACCCAACCCTGAACGTTAATCCTGCAACAGCAGTGTTTCCCACCCAACCCTGAATGTTAATCCTGCAACAGCAGTGTTTCACACCCAACCCTGAACGTTAATCCTGCAACAGCAGTGTTTCCCACCCAACCCTGAATGTTAATCCTGCAACAGCAGTGTTTCCCACCCAACCCTGAATGTTAATCCTGCAACAGCAGTGTTTCACACCCAACCCTGAACGTTAATCCTGCAACAGCAGTGTTTCCCACCCAACCCTGAATGTTAATCCTACAACAGCAGTGTTTCCCACCCAACCCTGAATGTTAATCCTGCAACAGCAGTGTTTCCCACCCAACCCTGAATGTTAATCCTGCAACAGCAGTGTTTCACATCCAACCCTGAATGTTAATCCTACAACAGTAGTGTTTCCCACCCAACCCTGAATGTTAATCCTGCAACAGTAGTGTTTCACACCCAACCCTGAATGTTAATCCTGCAACAGTAGTGTTTCACACCCAACCCTGAACGTTAATCCTGCAACAGCAGTGTTTCCCACCCAACCCTGAATGTTAATCCTGCAACAGCAGTGTTTCCCACCCAACCCTGAATGTTAATCCTGCAACAGCAGTGTTTCACACCCAACCCTGAATGTTAATCCTGCAACAGCAGTGTTTCCCACCCAACCCTGAATGTTAATCCTGCAACAGCAGTGTTTCCCACCCAACCCTGAATGTTAATCCTGCAACAGCAGTGTTTCACACCCAACCCTGAATGTTAATCCTGCAACAGCAGTGTTTCACACCCAACCCTGAATGTTAATCCTGCAACAGCAGTGTTTCACACCCAACCCTGAATGTTAATCCTGCAACAGCAGTGTTTCCCACCCAACCCTGAATGTTAATCCTGCAACAGTAGTGTTTCACACCCAACCCTGAATGTTAATCCTGCAACAGCAGTGTTTCACACCCAACCCTGAATGTTAATCCTGCAACAGCAGTGTTTCCCACCCAACCCTGAACGTTAATCCTGCAACAGCAGTGTTTCCCACCCAACCCTGAATGTTAATCCTGCAACAGCAGTGTTTCCCACCCAACCCTGAATGTTAATCCTGCAACAGCAGTGTTTCCCACCCAACCCTGAATGTTAATCCTGCAACAGCAGTGTTTCCCACACAACCCTGAATGTTTATCCTGCAACAGCAGTGTTTCCCACCCAACCCTGAATGTTAATCCTGCAACAGTAGTGTTTCACACCCAACCCTGAATGTTAATCCTGCAACAGCAGTGTTTCCCACCCAACCCTGAATGTTAATCCTGCAACAGTAGTGTTTCACACCCAACCCTGAATGTTAATCCTGCAACAGCAGTGTTTCCCACCCAACCCTGAATGTTAATCCTGCAACAGCAGTGTTTCCCACCCAACCCTGAATGTTAATCCTGCAACAGCAGTGTTTCCCACCCAACCCTGAATGTTAATCCTACAACAGTAGTGTTTCACACCCAACCCTGAATGTTAATCCTGCAACAGCAGTGTTTCCCACACAACCCTGAATGTTAATCCTGCAACAGCAGTGTTTCCCACCCAACCCTGAATGTTAATCCTGCAACAGCAGTGTTTCACACCCAACCCTGAATGTTAATCCTGCAACAGCAGTGTTTCCCACCCAACCCTGAATGTTAATCCTGCAACAGCAGTGTTTCCCACCCAACCCTGAATGTTAATCCTGCAACAGCAGTGTTTCCCACCCAACCCTGAATGTTAATCCTGCAACAGCAGTGTTTCACACCCAACCCTGAATGTTAATCCTGCAACAGCAGTGTTTCCCACCCAACCCTGAATGTTAATCCTGCAACAGCAGTGTTTCCCACCCAACCCTGAATGTTAATCCTACAACAGCAGTGTTTCCCACCCAACCCTGAATGTTAATCCTAAAACAGCAGTGTTTCCCACCCAACCCTGAATGTTAATCCTAAAACAGCAGTGTTTCCCACCCAACCCTGAACGTTAATCCTGCAACAGCAGTGTTTCCCACCCAACCCTGAATGTTAATCCTGCAACAGCAGTGTTTCCCACCCAACCCTGAATGTTAATCCTGCAACAGCAGTGTTTCCCACCCAACCCTGAATGTTAATCCTGCAACAGCAGTGTTTCCCACCCAACCCTGAATGTTAATCCTGCAACAGCAGTGTTTCCCACACAACCCTGAATGTTAATCCTGCAACAGCAGTGTTTCCCACCCAACCCTGAACGTTAATCCTGCAACAGCAGTGTTTCACACCCAACCCTGAATGTTAATCCTGCAACAGTAGTGTTTCACACCCAACCCTGAACGTTAATCCTACAACAGCAGTGTTTCCCACCCAACCCTGAACGTTAATCCTGCAACAGCAGTGTTTCCCACCCAACCCTGAACGTTAATCCTGCAACAGCAGTGTTTCACACCCAACCCTCAATGTTAATCCTGCAACAGTAGTGTTTCACACCCAACCCTGAACGTTAATCCTGCAACAGCAGTGTTTCCCACCCAACCCTGAATGTTAATCCTGCAACAGCAGTGTTTCACACCCAACCCTGAACGTTAATCCTGCAACAGCAGTGTTTCCCACCCAACCCTGAACGTTAATCCTGCAACAGCAGTGTTTCACACCCAACCCTGAACGTTAATCCTGCAACAGCAGTGTTTCCCACCCAACCCTGAATGTTAATCCTGCAACAGCAGTGTTTCACACCTACATCAAACACGTTTATATCCTGTTTATATCCTGACCGCAGGGTTCCGGGAATGAATGAAATGGACACCTTAAAACACCTCCCTCTGTTCACTTTTTAATCTCGCGTCAGACAAAAAAACAAATTTACTCTGTATTTATAAGGCTGTAAAAAGGGACGGCAGCTCTTTACGAGGCTGGATTTGGCTCTTTAAGCCATAAATGTCACACCTACCAAAATTAAAAATTCTTCAGAAAAAACCTGACTCAGACACACACACACACTGTTACATCCCAACAGCAATAGATTACAAAAATGAATCTAAATGGCATTCGAATGCATCATTTATTATCAAAACAGAATGAAAACTTTTAGATAAGAAACTTTTATTTAGCAAACAAAGTTTGACCCCAAAATTACCCCAAGTTATTTTTCAGTAAAACCTCTGAATTCAATTTAACCGTGCCTTATTCAGGACAGCCTCCAGCGCACTTTTCCAGTTTATTGTGTGTAATCTCTTTCTCTGCCTCAAACAATATCTAAAAGTGAGGGTTTTCATAGCAATATTTCCCTGGTGTTTTCGTCAACATGTCATATTCTGGCTGTTAACCGAACACCCATAACAGCTATAGCACACAGTGAGTGAAATGTTTATGATGTTTCCTCCCTCCATCTCAGTCATCTGCACTGTGGCTACAGATACTCATGAACCCCCGAGTTTATTATTCATTTCAGCTTCATAGCTTTTCACAGACAACAGGCCAGTGTACCTGGGAGAAATGGCAGTAGGTTCCAAAGCTGTGACTGTTCTTGAAAATGACAGACTCTTGGCTCTTCAGATGAGTAAACTGTCAGAGAGAAATTTAGAATAAGTGCTTACCTCTAGTAGTCTTATTTCAAAGGTGTTCCTGGATAAATTAATATGGATTGACAAATCCAGTTTCAAGATCAGTGTTTATAAGAGAATGGAATAACTATCAAAAAGTAAGCTATAAGCACAGGTCAGGTCGAAAGCAGATATGTATCGTAATTGCTGCGTTCATGCAGAGGACCCCTCCTATATGTACAAAAGTGTTAAGAGGCTGTACAGATAATATGATGACATGCTGTATCAGGTGTGCCAAGTACAATGTTTTCCAAAATAGTCAGCCGTGGCACACTGTTGGATTGGAGCGAGAGAGAAAACAGTAGTTTTTTTCTTCAGTCGTGTATTGGCTTAGACAGTCACAAGCTCCCGCAGTCTCACGTCAGAATTAAACGTTCATTCATGTTTCTCAAATTTCGAAGGTGTTCCAAATTTCCAATAGTTTAAGGTTAAGTTTTGGCATTAATGCTGAAATCTTAAGGTTAGGCATTAACTCCGAATGGTTAAGGTTTGGGATAGGCTTAAAACAAAAATCTCAAAAACAACTTTCTATCACTGGTTTCTAACAGGCCTCTAATGCACCAGAGGCATTAAATCCACATTTTTAAGGTTATGGTAAAATGTAGGCATTAACGCCGAAGAGTTGAGGTTTGGGATAGGCTTAATACAAAAATCTCAAAACAACATTCTATCATTGGATTCGAACATGCAACCTTTTGCACACCGTATGGTGAGGCAGACACTCCCTGTTGGTCCTAGTGGCTGGTTTCTACGACATCTCCCAAAGTCTAATACTGACTTGTATCACAGGTGACCTAGCTGAGACAGTAGGCTACACTACTGAACTTGACCACTGGGTGGAAGGCTTACCTTTCCCAAAACACTTGGCGGTAGCCACATATGGCGTCCATGTGAATCTAAAGGCCCCTATCCAAGTGTAGATTACAGCCCTAGCACCTGTTCTGCTGTTCAGCTCATAATGGTTAAGGTTAGGACAGGGTCCAACACTGACTGACCACTGATCCAAACTCCACATCAATACAGCATCGTCATCATATTAGTTGCATACCACAGCATGGAGGTGACAGACCCCAAATAATCCATTATCTATAGTGTTCAAGTTCAAACAGAACATGACCCATATCTTTCACATAGATTTATATGTCTTCTAGTATTACAGTGTCAGTGTGGCATTTCTTTGGCCTCTGTTTGGATGCTTTTGCTTAGCAACCGCAAACAAGTCTGAGAAGTTGTTCAGATGAGCTATGAGCAACACCTGCTGAACTGGAGGACGTGTTCAGCTTTTCGAACAGATTGAAACAGTGAACAGTAAGTTAACAATTAGTCAGTTAGTGAGTGAATCATTTCACAAGTCATTCCAATAGTGAGCCATGTGTTAGGTTAAATCTGCATCCAGCACTCTAGCTGAATAAACCTGCAGCTACCTGACTAAGATATGGGGTGGCGGATCGGTCCGAGGAGACCCTGAGTCATAACCTGGTTGCTATGGGAGCGCGGCAGGAGAAGGCGAGGTTTTGGTGGTCATCCAGTCAGGGTCTAAGTGATGAGGTGGCAGAACGCTCAGTCATGCCCAGCTCTGACCACCTCTCTCTGGGGTAGTTACCATATGAACGCTCCCTTTATCTGCCTCCGCCCTTTACCTCTCTTTATTTACCTCTTCTTTTTCTTTAGTTTCTATTAGAATGTTTTATTCACTGTGGTGTTATTTTTCTGAATAACCCCGTATGGTTAGTGTGTCTTGCATTCTTTCTGTTCTATCTCCCACCACATTCATAAAGCTACAGCGGTCATGTGGATGAACTATGATTTCCATCTAATTATTTGTAGGCTATCTCCACTTTCAACATTTGAAAAAGTAGATGGAAATATTGTATAATAGGATTCCCATTTCCTCATGATCCATTCCAGCAGTGTTCCATAGAGAGTCATGGCTGTTTTACTGCAGCCCGAGGAGGTGAAAGTGGTGGCGCTCCCTCCACAGCGTCAGGCAGTCACACATGTCGAGTGGGTCAGCAGCACGCCTCCACTCATCTGGGCGGAAGAGAGGAACATGGTTTAATAGTCTGGAGAGATCAGGGGAGAGGAAACCATTTCTCCCCCTGCCCCGCACCGAGGTCAACCCTCCCTGGGCCCTTATGAAGCCCCCCACACGGACACGGACATGGACACGCACACACAAACAAATACAGAAACAGACACACATCCATCCCATTATCTGAAAACAGACATACAAACGCACACACACTTTCACCTTTCAAGAGCTCTCCCCAGAAATCCACATAGCTGATGTAATTAGTCATTTTAGAGCCCTGCACTTCATATTACTACCCATAAACAGACATTCAATACTTTCCTTTGAGAGCCATGTTTATCCTACAGTTTTATAGTCCATGCTGGACCTCTCCGTGTTTATTCTCTAGAACAATAATGCCACTATACTCCACTGCTGGAATGCAATTAATTTGTCCAATTAAACACAGAAAATAAATACAAACCCATTAGACTAGCTCTGCTCCGATTTGTTCCAAAAACACTTGAACAACGGCACTCTGCCTGAGGTTTTATGGAGTAGGTTTTGAAGCAGCAGGGCTGATGGATGAAATGACATGGAATGAGATGTTTGTCAAAGGTTTAATCAGTTATTATCTAAATATACTTTGACATAAATCTGGATTACACACAAGTGGTGGGGACTTAGTTTGTGAAAGGAAAAACACTGTGGAAACTAATGGAATACATACACTTTCACAAAGTAGCTACTGAGCACAATATCTTTGTCAAATGGATAAATGGATATAGTAGACCGTATTATGCTACAAACCATGAAGTAGCCTAAATACACAAAGCATTTATTGCAATGAGCATCATTAAAGCTAACATTAGGAGGGGGAATACAATGCCTTCGGAAGGTATTCAGACACCTTGACTTTTTCCACATTTTGGTAGATTACAGCCTTATTCTAAAATTGATTAAATGTTTTTTTCAATTTTTCAATCTACACACAATACCCCATAACGACAAAGAAAAAACAGGATTTTAGAAATGTTTGCTAATTTATTAAATAAAAAAACTTAAATATGTAAATGTGATAAGTATTCAGACCCTTTACTCAGTACTTTGTTGAAGAACCTTTGGCAGCCTCAAATCTTATTGGTTATGACGACAAGCCTGGCACACCTATATTTGGGGAGTTTCTTTTATTCTTCTCTTAAGATCCTCTCAAGCTCTGTCAGGTTGGATTGGGAGCGTTGCTGCACATCTATTTTCAGGTCTCTCCAGAGATGTTCAATCAGGTCTGGGCTCTGGCCAGGCCACTCAAGGACATTCAGAGACTTCTCCCGAAGTCACTCCTGCGTTGTCTTGGCTGTGTGCTTAGGGTCGTTGTCCTGTTGGAAGGTGAACTTTCGTCCCAATCTGAGGTCATGAGCGCTCTGGAGCAGGTATTCATCAAGGATCTCTCTGTACTTTTCTCTGTTCGTCTTTGCCTCGATCTGGACTACTCTTCCAGTCCCTACCGTTGAAAAACATCCTCACCGCATGATGCTGCCACCACCATGCTTCACCGTAGGGATGGTGCCAAGTTTCCTCCAGATGTGACGCGTGGCATTCATGCCAAAGGGTTTAATCTTGGTTTCATCAGACCAGAAAATCTTGTTTCTCATGGTCTGAGAGTCTTTAGGTGCCTTTTGGCAAAGACTGTCATTTGCCAGTCAACAGGTGGACTACAATCAAGTTGTAGAAGCATCTCAAGGATGATCAATGGAAATAGGATGCACCTGAGCTCAATTTAGAGTCACATAGCAAAGGTTCTGAATACTTATGTATTATCAGCTATTTCTATTGCAAAAATGTCTAAAAACCTACGTTCACTTTGTCATTATCTGGTATAGTGTGTAGATTGCTGAGTATTTAAAAAAATGTTATCCATTTTAGAATATGACTGTAACGTAACAAAATGTGGAAAAAGTCAAGGGGTCTGAATACATTCTCAAAGCACTGTATTTCACAGAAATTATACTAATTTAAATGTAAATGGTCTCAACAAACTATGCATTTCCTACATAGAACTATGTACAAAGTAATGCAAACATCTGTGCTAGAAATTACAATGTCCAAACAAATAATCAATCTAAGCTCTAAAAAGGCTGAAACTAATTTGTGGGATGTTTTCCTGGGGAGTGTAGAGTGCAGTGTGTCTGTCATTGTGATGAAGTTGTTCCTACCGTCACGTTGGGAGTGAATCTCATAGGAGGCTGGACAGAGGGCCCACAATCCCCCAGACAGACAGCCAATTTCCTGTGTCAGAAAAGCCTGGCTGCATAGATCTATAAACGCAGCGATCCGGGAACACAGGAACCAGTACGTATAGGACCAAACCACAAACACATAGCAACGATGACATGCAGGTTTATATAGAGTTTACATCAAAGAATCCCAAAAACCTGTACCCACATCATAAATATTGCACTGTACAGACTCACACTCACAAACACACTGTAGGGCTTTGTGCACCCTGCTGTCCTTACCTCGTAGGTCAAAAGTTTCATTTTGAGTTGCATGATTGAGTCAGCCTGAATACTGGAATGTTTCTCTATAGTACATGAACGTAGTTATTCCCTTACCTTAATTTGACCAATTGGTCCCGAGTGGCGCAGCGGTCTAAGGCACTACATCTCAGTGCTAGAGGCGTCACTACAGACCCTGGTTTGATTCCAGGCTGTATCACAACCGGCCGTGATTGGGAGTCCCATAGGGCAGCGCACATTTGGCCCAGCGTCATCCTGGTTAGGGTTTGGCCAGGGTAGGCCGTCATTGTAAATAAGAATTTGTTCTTAACTGACTTGCCTAGTTAAATAAAAAAATATATATACTGTAAGGCCTAACTGCAGGTGTGTTGAACATATTGTATGGACTAGGAGAAGATAACTACCCATATCAGTTCATTTCAGCAGCATATGAGGACTGGAGAGATAATTGGTGATCTACCCCTCGACACACAAACAATTAACACACATTGAGGAAGTCTAACTACCCAAACATCCTGTAGTGTAGCGAGAGAGATGGCATGGATGCTCTATTCCAGTGGGCATGTCTCGGTTTGACCTACCATTGAATCAAGGTGTCAAAACCAGCTACAAAGTCGAGGAAACATGGAATAATCAGACGGAATCAGAAGCTATTCCAAAAATGCCTGTGAGTAATGAGTGCAGAGTGAACCATGTCAAAGTGTGTCAAAATAGCCCAAGAGGGAGAAGGGGTTGAATCTTTAAAGGGAAAGAGTGGCTCATTTAAAGGGGAACATGTGGAATCTGTGTCTAACATGTCAGGATAGCCTTTAGGGATGAGAAATTGAAGCCTGACGTGGGCACGGCTATTCCCTTTAAAGCTTTTTTTTTTTTAAAGAGAGAGGAAAATAAAATAAATGTCTCAAAGGAGGGTAAGGATGGCCTGTCAAAGATCCCCCACCCCCCAGACCACCCAGAAACAGGGTCCAACTGTCAGTCAACCAGAAACAAACATGCTCTTTAGTCTTTTATTACCACCGTGAAACTGATAAATACAATATAGTAATTATCTGGGAATGCCGATGCATTAGTTTAATATGGGGCAAAGTTAACAGATATTTTCATGAGCTATTCCAAACCATTGGAATCTAGTTGTTTTACATCTTTGCTATGTTATACAATGGGTAGATTCAGACTCTCTAGCAGCTCTACTGTCAGGTATAGGTAAATGTAGGCAGATTGCAGGGACAATAAAGCTAGTATATTCACTCTTTCCATATTTCAGAGTTGAGTAGCTAATATTTATCCTCCTGTAAGGTTAGACTGGCTGCCAGGCTGTTGGATTATTGCCCAATCACTACGATCACTGATCCAAACAAACACACACATAATGCACACAAGCACACAGACACACTCGTATCCAGAGGTCAGATGAGGGTGCAAAGTGTGTGTCCCCTGTGTGTGTGTTGGACCCAGTCATCTGTCAGCAGGAAGGTTTGGGCTCTGAGCTCAGGGTAATCCTGGTGTCAGTGGTCAGACCTCTGACCGGACCGGGCAGCCTACACCAGCTTGGGCACACGCACACACACAAGCACACACACACCACCAAAACACGCAGTCTAATCCTCGTCTAATCCCCCCCCCCCACCTCACCTCATGCTGGACACCAACGATTCACAAAGGTCGAGATTTCAGCCCCCCTCTTTCCAAAGCCCCCCCCCAGAACAAAGAGGGAGAGTCACTGACTGCTTCATATTAGTGTTTAATTAAGTTAAAAGACCTCTCCTTTCTCTGCTGCACTAGTCTCTCCACAGACCAATAACCCAATTGAAGTCGTCTATTCTTTCATGGCTCTGAGCAGGCATTCCAATGGGCTGGGATCACCGCCCTGCCGTCCGCCCCGCCGTGTAGCTCCAGCTATACAGCTAGGGCCTTGTGGTTGCCTCTGGCCATGGCTGATCTCTCACTCGTGATTAATTCAATAAAACCATTAAGCGGTTCACTCCCTCCCTCCCTCTCTCCCTCCCCTCCTCTCTAACCTCGCACTCCATCCCTGACTAGCCCCCAGGCGTGCTCACACTGACAGATCTCTGCTTAGCACCTTCATACATTGCAGATAACCTTTTTAGCACCAGCCGGCTAAACAGAGTCAGGCCTGATCTCCAGAGGTTGGTGCTAGCTGTAGAGGGATGGAGGGATGGATGGAGGGGAGGGAAGGAAGGAAAACAGATTAAATCTCTTTGAAAGTACTCTCCCTTTGGATGTTTTATCGATGGTGGAGCAAAAAATGGTGTTTTCAGCTGTTCGGAAGATAAGTGCCATGTGTGAGATCATTAGATATGTGTTATCCTGGTCTCTAAGCTTTCTTTAGGCTTTTCCCTTCTTCTCCTCTCTATTCCTCTGTTCATTTTACTAACATTTTCAGCTGCTCTCAAGTAACATTTTATCTGGCTAACTTGCGGCAGGGCCATAAATCTATCTAAAGCACACAGTGACTCCCACGCTTCGATTACACCACTTTGGCAGCACTTTTTATTTCATACCCAAATTACTGTGACAAAAAAATCTGTAAAACGAAATAAATCCTTCATTTATCATGCACTACTACTGTTATAGTCCATTCAAAGTCTATGTTGATTTAAGCTCTTCGTATTTCATCTGGGTTTAGCCAAGTAGCTAAGAAGAATTATTAACACATAACCACCCCTTTGAATGCTATGTTTGTCCCTTCTATCCTTTTTGTATATATTTATTTACAAATAAATGAGTTTCCCTTCTATTTAGCAAAGGTTAAATCAAAGGTTGGAAATGAGGTGATCGTAGATAAGACAGGTCTTGAATAGAGTTGGTCTGGGGTGTTAAGGACTGCTCTCTCTCTGTCCCTCTCTCTGGTGAGGTTTTCAGAGTGTTGGTGAAGTGAGGGCAGAGAGGCCTGGCCTGGGCAGAGTGCCACTAAGCAGTGTGGGGGCCTCATTCTGAAGCTGCCTCACACACTGCCTGAGTAGAATATAAATTACACCCGAGGCGAATAACAGCCCATATCATATGAGAGCGTTGTGTTCGAATTGTAAAAATGAAGTGTGGGTGACACCACCGCTGCTTTCGGTTCCTCTCGCTGCACACTTGGGGCATTCACATTTTTTTAGGGGGTAAGAGTATCTTTTAACACTCCAGAGACTCTAGCAATGGATACATCCACCCACCATCACATCAATGATAGTAGGGAGAGAGACATAGAGAGACATAGAAAGAGAGAGGGAGTAAAAGACAGGTTGTCCAGCCGTAATGAGCGACAGTAACTCATGTCAGAGCTGGGCTGTGAGTTATGACCTTTTTAGTCAGGATGGGGTTAATGTTTTCACTTCCAATGGCCTGACACCCTACCTAAGGAGCGCGTGGACAGCTTGATGCGTCTGCGCCAGAATTTATAACCGCGATCATTGTCTCTGTTATTTTTGCCCTCTGAACTCTCCGCCCTGACACTCGTCTGCCTTTGCAGCCGTCTCTCGCATGGTGTACTCTGAAAGTGCCAGATCCCTTTCGCCATGTTTCAGCGTGGCGGTAAATCTGGAAGGCTGGCAGGCTGGAGCCATAGTTGCCAGAGTGGGAGGACAGGGGGAGAATGGAGATGGGGTAAGGGTGGTAGGATATATGGAGGTGGAAACGAGGTGAGGGTGGTAGGATATATGGAGGGGGAAACGAGGTGAGGGTGGTAGGATATATGGAGGGGGAAACGAGGTGAGGGTGGTAGGACTGGGGAGAGTGCAGACAAGGTGAGGGTGGGAGGACAGGGGGAGAGTGGTGACGAGGTGAGGGTGGGAGGACAGGGGGAGAGTGGTGACGAGGTGAGGGTGGGAGGACGGGGAGAGTGGTGATGAGGTGAGGGTGGGAGGACAGGGGGAGAGTGGAGACGAGGTTAGGGTGGGAGGACGGGGAGAGTGGTGACGAGGTGAGGGTGGGAGGACAGGGGGAGAGTGCAGACGAGGTGACTGTGGGAGGACAGGGGGAGAGTGCAGACGAGGTGAGGGTGGGAGGACAGGGGGAGAGTGGAGATGAGGTGAGGGTGGTAGGACAGGGGAGAATGGAGACGAGGTGAGGGTGGGAGGACAGGGGGAGAGTGGTGACGAGGTGAGGGTGGGAGGACAGGGGGAGAGTGCAGACGAGGTGAGGGTGGGAGGACAGGGGGAGAGTGGTGACGAGGTGAGGGTGGGAGGACAGGGGGAGAGTGCAGACGAGGTGAGGGTGGGAGGACAGGGGGAGAGTGGTGACGAGGTGAGGGTGGGAGGAAAGGGGGAGAGTGGTGACGAGGTGAGGGTGGGAGGACAGGGGGAGAGTGCAGACGAGGTGAGGGTGGGAGGACAGGGGGAGAGTGGTGACGGGGTGACCACGGGTGGCCTTTGGCTGACCTTTGGGTTTTGAGTGGCAGACAACCCTCTGACTCCTGATCTTGTCACCAGGTGTGAGTTTCTGCATTTCAGTTGACGTGAGGAGCTGAATAGTCAGTAATTTCAGCTTTGACTAATTACTTGCCCGTGTGTCTTTTTGGACTTGTTTTTGTCACCCACAGTCACAAGCCTCAGTGTCAGACATTTTGTTTCAGAGACATTTTCCATTAATTGTCAACCTGTCAACGTGGCTTGGAACTCAACAGCCTTCCAAATTTAGACAGAAATGCTGATCTCCCCACCCAAGTAAATAAGCTCAGTGATGTCATGATATGTTGTTGACTACTGTCTGCAGTATTATTCTTGGTTGCTCAGATCCTCAACGTGAGTCCAATCTCCCAGTGTAGTGTGTGTAGTATTTTGCAGTTGCTATGTGTGCCAAATGTGTGTGCGTGCTTGTGTGTGTGTGGTGCTGGGGGACCCACAGTGCTGCCTGTGCTGTGGTCTCATGGTGTGGATAGGTCCCTCAGGGCCTCTAAACTCCCAGACCCCAGCAACCCGAATCCCAGCACACATGTTTGGCCCAAGCCTATAAAACACACATATTAAGCACCTGATAATTCAGAGAAAAGTGAGGGAAAAGCATAGGAATGCGCATCGAAGGCCTTGTCTTGTTTATACACACCACTTTACAAGAGCCTGTCGCTACTGCTGTGTCGGCAGGCCAAGAGAGGTACACTGAGGTAAAAAGGTTCAAGGAGACTACCTTCTGCCATGACTCTTCCTCCTCTCTCTGCTTCTCTTCATCCCTTCATTCCTCTGAGGGTGAAAGGGCAGTCCTCTAGGTGCCCAGTGCTGAGCCCATACATTTATGTTGGTGTGCCCTGACCAGCCTGCCAGGCCGATGTGTCAGCAAAGGACAGGGCTACTACGTGTTTATGTGTGTGTATGTAAGGTGTGTGTGTGTTTGTGTGTAACGAGGGCAAAGGAACACTGAGAAATAAGTAGGGCAGGAGAGAGGAACATGGAGGAGAGAAGAGGGGAGAGTGAGAGAGGGAGGAAGACAGGGAGGACTGGAGAAGTGAGGAGAGGGTCATAAATTAATCAAGAGGTTGTGGTGTGGTGGAGTGGTTTTGAAGAGAGGGGAGAAAAAAAGCCTTGGAAATTCGCTGACAAGATTAATATGCAGTTGATGGGAAGGTTTTCACGACAGGGTGCCAACAAATAAACACAATTCAGGGATGCCACCTCGTGGGGTGGGCTCTATGAACGGACACCGCCGTTCCCCAAATTCCAGGAAGGCGATCCGGTGTCAGGTGGTCCCAGCCGCTCGCCCTCAAGGGACGAAAAGGTTATCCTGTTCTCCAGGAAACCGGGAGTTCTCGGCACGATAAGGTTCACTGAGACAGCTGCGGACTAATCTCCAATCCATGCCAGCCGTAATATGGTACAGATCACACTCGGCTATCCGATAGCAGTGTGAAAATGAGCCAAATCATTTAACATACATTTTAATCAATTTTCTTACCGCAACTTGTGTGTTACAACAGCACAATGTTTTCACACCCAGAACCACAATGCTGGAATATATGTATTTCTGTCAACTTTAATTTGATTTGACCGTTGGTCTTTAAAGAAGGGTGAAGTGGCATGCGTAGGCCTCAGAGGGTTCACTGCGGCTGTGTTTCTGTTTCAGTTGGTGTTTTGGGTCACTTTAATGATGTGGTAGTCATCGCTGGGCTCATGGCAGGACCCTGATCAGAGGCTGGCTAACTGGGGCCGTGCTGGATCCCTGCACCGGGCTCAATGAAAAGTCACAAATGGGATCATTCCTGTGCCGTTTTTTACTACCCAGAAGCCACCAGACTGGGTGAGGTGTGTTCCTCTCCGGATCCCCAACTGAGCCACTTTTAAAACCCAGCAGCCACCGCTAAGCTAAACCATCCAGAGCCCCAAAACCAGCATGCCAACTAATCTAGGCCCAGATCACAATGTGAAATCTCCCTTCCTTTGGCAAGAAGGAATGATGACATCACAATGTGAAATCACCCTTCCTTTGGCAAGAAGGAATGATGACATCACAATGTGACACCCTGATTCTCCAAAATAGCCTTATAGTACCTATGACAGTGGATCTCTAACAGCGCTGTTGGTGAGAATAAATACATCCTAAGTAACAAATGGTTCCTGCCCTTTACAGGAAGTGGATTGAGGAAGTGGATTGAGAGAGATATTTTAGGGGTGTTCCAAACCAACTGGAGGCTCTAATTTGAGAAACAGAGGTAGCAGAACTTGACCCTGGCAAAGTTTCCTCCAGAGATCTTGAGTACCCTGCTGGATCAGTTCTTACTGTTCTCCGCGTTGGAAAGGTTTACCGTCCCGTCCTGGCTATTAGTATCTCTGCATGGGCAGGGCTTACTTGGAATTCATAATTGAAATAACATGTAACAGATTGTGAATGACGTGTAACAAATGACTAGTAACATGTAACAAATGATTATTGATATGTAACACGTTTAAATCTCTTCTATCTTTATCAATTCTGATGAGATGATGGCTGCTGAGTCATTAGCCTCACAGCAACACTCTGAGAAACTCAACACTCTCCAACACTCTCCTGAGCACACAAAGCCCCTCAAACACTCACTTTCACCCAGCCTCCCAGTCACCCAGTCAGCCAGCCTTCTTCTCTCTTTTCTTATCCTGTTCTTCTCACTCTTCTCTGAGCCTTCGCACTGTTGCATCTTCTCTTTTATTGTCTCACTATCCCTCTCTCTTCTCTCTTCTTCTTTCCACTGGGTTTCTCAGCCAAACCCTTGACAGGTAACAATCATCATCAGGCCTCAGCCCAGAGAGGGGCCTGGTGGGAAAATAAGGAGCTTCTGATGTCACGGCTACAGAGTTACGCAGGGAGATGTAAATGAGCTGTCGTTCAGGCTGACCACTCTGTGCATGATCCAAATAACCCCCAGCAGGACCCCTCCCGCCCGCTGACCCCCCCGTCCTCCCCCGGCCCCCTCCACAGCCACGGACCCCCATGCTGTCTTTGAGCTGACACATGCCGTGTGTCTCAGCACGGAGGAAGTGTGGAGGACACACCTGCTACAGCACACAGGCCTTAGCTGCTAACCGCTGACACACTGACGGATCACAGAGGCCCTTTGTCGAACAGAGAAATTAACACTGACGCTCGCTCATTAGAGTCCCATTGTAGCATTAGCACTTTGTCCTCCGTTAAAGATTTCCACGGCAACACACTGATTTTCTTAATGTACTGTAGGGCAGGGTGCTAATGCTACTTTGGCTGAAATGGCCAGGCTGTGTGAAAAATATGTTCCTGGCTGTCTGACAATCAGCCAAACTTCGTAGCCAATCAGCCTGCATGTAGCAAATGAACACATTTATATAGACACATAGAAACTAAGTCTGAGAGAGGTATATTGATATATATATATATATATATATATATATATAAATATATATATATATATATATATGTGTGTGTGTGTGTGGGGGGGATAATGTTCAGCACTGGTTTCAAGGTCACTGGCCCATGTCTCTCCCCCTCCCCCTGCAGGGGGATTGTAATAGCTCTGATGACAGACATGTAGGACCAGCTGGGACAGTTTAACCCCTGTGCAGAACAGGTCCCTCACACACATACACACACCCTTATAAATACACATTCAAAGTAAATAGAGACCCCCGGGCCCCGGTAAATAAAGGCAAGAAAATAAGGATTGTTATTGTTGAATATGGTAAGGCTGTCTGGTCCATTAACTTTTTAAATTCTTATACTGGACGCACAGACTCATGGGAGTGTATTCCTCTGACAAAACAGTTTGTCCAGAATTTAGCTGAATGACTGGTGTCTCATACCTTGTAAGACGAGCGTATAATTTCATCGCGGTCATGTGCTAAATTCCACTTAACTCACGACACCTGGCTGTTGACAGTCAGAGCTCTCGCCATTTTAATTGGACATGCCTCCAGCAGATCAAAGTTAACCCCTCCGACATGACGCACGTATACCGATTCATCTAGTGAAACAATGTGCTGTGACCTGATGTCCTCATTACTAATGTGTCTATAGCCCTGTTTATACCTTGTTCTAACATGCATCCTTCATCCTGATATTGTCCTGTTCTTGTCTGATTACACTTATAATATCTGATCACAGTCAGATTACAATGCATATTTTATTTGTCTACAGCTGTCTAAATATGTGGGCACAATCAGAATGTGGACAAGATCAGGACAAAGGACACATGCGAGCATCAGGTATAAACAGGGATACTGTCACGCGGAGCAGAACAGGTGACCCCAAGAGCAGACTCAGACGAGGAGACTGGGATGAGGTAACCAAGGTATTTATTGAAACACGGGGGGAAGATGGAGTGCAGGTCAGGGGAAGCTTGGGCGGGTTGCAGGAAACCAGGTGCGGAGGCTGAGGCTGGAGCGACAGGGGTTGAGACAGGGTAAGCAGGTCCGGAGGGCATCCAAGGGAGGATAGAGTGGGGAATACAGGACAGAGTAGCAGGACTGACGAGACGTTGAACTGGAGCCAGGGACCAGAGTCAGAGCAGGCAGAACTGTAACGGAGAGGAAAACAGTGTCAGGCAAGGGAAAACAGGCACAACAGGACAACAGGAACAAACGGCTAGAAACATGGACTGACTGAGCAGAGATTATGATCTGGCAGTGTGGAAGAGACAGGACTGAGTATATGTAGAGGTCTTGATTATGGAACAGGTTGCAGCTGGTGGGGATCTGCTCTGACTCCAGCACACCTGTCTCTGCCCACACAATCACACACACACTACCCACCATTGCCCCATACACTACCCACCATTGCGACCTGTACACTCTCGTTGGTTGGCCCTCGCTTCATACTCGTCGCCAAACCCACTGGCTACAGGTTACCTACAAGTCTCTGCTAGGTAAAGCCCCGCCTTATCTCAGCTCACTGGTCACCATAGCAGCACCCACTCGTAGCATGCGCTCCGTATATCTCACTAGTCACCCCCAAAGCCAATTCCTCCTTTGGTCATCTTCCCTTCCAGTTCTCTGCTGCCAATGACTAGAACGAACTGCAAAAATCTCTGAAGCTGGAGACTCATATCTCCCTCACTAGCTTTAAGCACCAGCTGTCAGAGCAGCTCACAGATCACTGCACCTGTACATCTGTAAACAGCCCATCTATCTCCTTACTTCATCCCCATACTGTATTTATTTATTTATTCATCTTGCTCCTTTGCACCCCAGTATCTCTACTTGCACATTCATCTTCTGCACATCTACCATTCCAGTGTTTAATTCCTATATTGTACTTCGCCACCATGGCCTATTTATTGCCTTAACTCCCTTATCTTACCTCACTGTATATAAAGTGCCTTGCGAAAGTATTCGGCCCCCTTGAACTTTGCGACCTTTTGCCACATTTCAGGCTTCAAACATAAAGATATAAAACTGTATTTTTTTGTGAAGAATCAACAACAAGTGGGACACAATCATGAAGTGGAACGACATTTATTGGATATTTCAAACTTTTTTAACAAATCAAAAACTGAAAAATTGGGCGTGCAAAATTATTCAGCCCCTTTACTTTCAGTGCAGCAAACTCTCTCCAGAAGTTCAGTGAGGATCTCTGAATGATCCAATGTTGACCTAAATGACTAATGATGATAAATACAATCCACCTGTGTGTAATCAAGTCTCCGTATAAATGCACCTGCACTGTGATAGTCTCAGAGGTCCGTTAAAAGCGCAGAGAGCATCATGAAGAACAAGGAACACACCAGGCAGGTCCGAGATACTGTTGTGAAGAAGTTTAAAGCCGGATTTGGATACAAAAAGATTTCCCAAGCTTTAAACATCCCAAGGAGCACTGTGCAAGCGATAATATTGAAATGGAAGGAGTATCAGACCACTGCAAATCTACCAAGACCTGGCCGTCCCTCTAAACTTTCAGCTCATACAAGGAGAAAACTGATCAGAGATGCAGCCAAGAGGCCCATGATCACTCTGGATGAACTGCAGAGATCTACAGCTGAGGTGGGAGACTCTGTCCATAGGACAACAATCAGTTGTATATTGCACAAATCTGGCCTTTATGGAAGAGTGGCAAGAAGAAAGCCATTTCTTAAAGATATCCAAAAAAAGTGTTGTTTAAAGTTTGCCACAAGCCACCTGGGAGTCACACCAAACATGTGGAAGAAGGTGCTCTGGTCAGATGAAACCAAAATTGAACTTTTTGGCAACAATGCAAAGCGTTATGTTTGGCGTAAAAGCAACACAGCTGAACACACCATCCCCACTGTCAAACATGGTGGTGGCAGCATCATGGTTTGGGCCTGCTTTTCTTCAGCAGGGACAGGGAAGATGGTTAAAATTGATGTGAAGATGGATGGAGCCAAATACAGGACCATTCTGGAAGAAAACCTGAGTCTGCAAAAGACCTGAGACTGGGACGGAGATTTGTCTTCCAACAAGACAATGATCCAAAACATAAAGCAAAATCTACAATGGAATGGTTCAAAAATAAACATATCCAGGTGTTAGAATGGCCAAGTCAAAGTCCAGACCTGAATCCAATCGAGAATCTGTGGAAAGAACTGAAAACTGCTGTTCACAAATGCTCTCCATCCAACCTCACTGAGCTCGAGCTGTTTTGCAAGGAGGAATGGGAAAAAATGTCAGTCTCTTGATGTGCAAAACTGATAGAGACATACCCCAAGCGACTTACAGCTGTAATCGCAGCAAAAGGTGGCGCTACAAAGTATTAACTTAAGGGGGCTAAATAATTTTGCACGCCCAATTTTTCAGTTTTTGATTTGTTAAAAAAGTTTGAAATATCCAATAAATGTCGTTCCACTTCATGATTGTGTCCCACTTCTTCACAAAAAAATACAGTTTTATATCTTTATGTTTGAAGCCTGAAATGTGGCAAAAGGTCGCAAAGTTCAAGGGGGCCGAATACTTTCGCAAGGCACTGTATACTTTTTGTTTTCTTTTGTTCTACTGTATTATTGACTATGTTTTGTTTATTCCATGTGTAACTCTGTGTTGTTGTATGAGTCGAATTGCCATGCTTTATCTTGGCCAGGTCGCAGTTGTAAATGAGAACTTGTTCTCAACTAGCCTACTTGGTTAAGTAAAGGTAAAATAAATACATTTAAAACACACACACACAGAGAGAGGGAGATAGCACTGGGGGAGTAGCGGGAGGTCAAGGAGACACAGGATGAGCACTAGAGGGCATGGCAGGAGCAGATGTGACAGATAATGTGAGATGACGTGGTTGGTAAGGGGCTCGGTGTTCTGCAATATGTGTGTGGAGAACACCTGTGTCATCACCACCTCTGGCTCCCTGTTGAAATCTGGAGTCCCTCTCCTCTTATTGTTCCTCTTCCTTTTCCTGGGCATGGTGGGGCTCTCCTCAGGTAACCTCTAGTAGTGTAGTCTGGACTGGCCTGGTGTTAAGGCTCACCAAGTTCAGTATAGCAGGCTGTAGTGTAGTCTGGCCTGGTGCTCCAGACTCTGGCCTTGAGATTCAGGCCTAGTGGGTACCTACACAGTGAGAGACTGGCTGTGTGTAATAGGCTGCTGTAGTGTACCGTAGTCTGAGGTTCAGTGGGTCCTACTGGCAGAGCAGAGCAGAGGGCACTGGGGGTGCTGATCCAGGAACAGCTGGAGAAACACTGGTCACATGGGAGCAGGCTTTCCCCCAAACAGCTGGGATAACAAACCCTCTCAACCCAGCAGCCACCCAGGCAATACACCCAACCACCCAGGCAAGGCAATACACACAGCCTCCAAACTATGCCCCATAGATACTACATGGTCTGTAGAGGTGAAAGCAGTAACTATCGAGTAGGTGTTATTCAAATGTTCCTCAGTTCACATAGGGACAAATCCAAACCAAATTTAAATGCACATATGTTTCTGACATATGCATGACTTAAGTGAAAAAAGTGACATCTGTTCATCTCAAGTTAGGATTAAGTCCAGAAGTTTTTACATACTGTAAATTAGTGTTTCCAGATCTAGTGATAGCTGAGGGAGTCCTCCAAAGGCACAGAATGTGACTTCTGTGGATTCCTGTGGATTTCTCTCTCTCTCACACATGCACGCACGCACGCACGCACACACACACACACACACACACACACACACACACACACACACACACACACACACACACACACACACACACACACACACACACACACACACACACACACACAAAGGGCAGCTGGACTGGGCCTCTCCCTGGAAGCAGCTCCCTGTTGGATCCTCCCCACCTGCCTGTCCACACCCTGATGGCCCTGAGTTAAGGTCCTGGGCTTAGTGCTGGGCTAATTGTGTGTGTGTGTGTGTGTGTGTGTGTGTGTGTGTGTGTGTGTGTGTGTGTGTGTGTGTGTGCGTGCGTGCGTGCGTGCGTGCGTGCGTGCGTGCGTGCGTGAGAGAGAGAGAGAGAGAGAGAGAGATAAAGAACTACTCTAGTAAGAATTGATTGATTAATTACGCATGTATGTATTTCAATGTTGAGAGTGTTCAGACAAAGAGACATGCACATTATCATCGAGAAAGGAGAGCATAGACAGCTCAAATTTTCAGACAGAGAGAGAAAAGGCCGGAGAGGGACCTGTGTTTAGCCAATGAGATGACAACGTTCTGTTGGGAGGTGCTCTGATGGGTGAAGGGCCAGAGGAGGGGGGTGAGGGGACAGAGGAGGGGATTGAGGGGACAGAGGAGGGGGTTGGGGGGGTAATACATCATGTTTCCGTTGGGGGATCCTTAACATGCAACAACATTGTTCACAGCTTATCAGAAAGTTCATGTCACACCCAGGGATGTCCACAGGACCGCCAGCCTGACAGATCATCCTCTCTGACAAAGACGGATGAAAGCAGAATGTCAGCAGGGCGCAGGACGGGTGGCCATCCAGTACACCCACACTAAATTTAGGGGTAATGGCAGGGGGTGGGGGTGTAGTGGTATTTTGTAGTGGTATCTCTCTCTCTCTCTCTCTCTCTCTCTCTCTCTCTCTCTCGTAACAGAGCTGTTATTTGCTGCATGCAGGCTGAAAATGTTTTTTTTAAGGATGAATGTTAACTGTGCGTGACGGTGAGTGTGTTTCCATCCAGCAGATTAGAGGAGATAAGTGGAGGTACAGCCGCTGGGCAGCATCATTCGCTTTAAGAAGTGTCAGCATGGCCAGTCAATTTATAGCTTCCCTCCCATCGGCACTGGTAAGTGATTCGCTGTGTAACTGTATCCGTTAAATCCAAACCCCCTCTGTCTCCCACCTCCCACCTTCAACAATATCCTCCACAAAACACGCACACACGCACGTCCACAAGCACACATGCACACACCTGCTCAGTACATCCCAGCTCTGTCGTTTTGATCCTGATACTCCCTCTCTTCGAAAGGTTCCACCGCAGTAACCTTTCACATTTAAACTAACTCCAACCAACCAGAACCTCCTGCCAATGCTTGGACTGTGTGTGACGACTGGGAGGGGAGGTTGTGCCAAGCTGTGGCCAAGGGGCTAGAGATGGTGGATTTCAGGGTTGGTCCTTGTCTGCTGTTTTCTGTTGACAAAAAAACGAGGCGCTCTTTAATGTTATGTCCACATTTGATAGACTGTACACTGTGAGACATTCTCTTTTTCCTAGAACTGTCCACTGTAGAGTAAAAGTTTAGATTTAAAAAATACAAAAGTTTTTTTCACAGATTTTGTCTTAATTGAGACATTGTTTTACCCCACATGTTTTTGTTCTGGGTGAAAACCCCAACAAAGGATCTGCCTTCTAGAACCAACATTCCAGAACATTACTTTCCCCAGAAGCACAGGGATTTCATCAGCTTTAAATTATTTACATTTTCACAGGGACATTTGTTTTCTGTCAGCCTCCATATCTAAACACTCCATTACATGAGGACATGTCTCGGAGGTCAGAGGTCAAATCAGTTTAAACCCATTACAAGCTGAAACAATAACACGTAATAAGCTATTTAGTTCAATTAGATTCAACCATTTATCCTCTAAAAAAATGCAATTTACATTAGTTGTAACACCCTACATAAGGTGTTACAATGTGTTTGTGTTTAATATGCTCTAAAAATATGCTCTAAACACTCTTCAAGTCAATTGTGCATACAGGATGATTTTATATGCATTAATATGTAATTACAAGTTACATATTAAGTTATAAGGAGTTATAATCCATTAGTTATGAAATCAAATGAGTTGAATCTTAGAAGATCTTATTTTGGTAGCCGTATTGATCCTGGATGAGTAGTAGCTCATGTATGAGTAGTGTGTTGTAGTAGTGGTGTGGTGTCCAGATGTGCCGTTGAGGGACGGTTTCACGGCCTGAGCTCTGGACTGACACACCGCTCTACCATCTGAGGAGTGACACACACACACACACACACACACACACACACACACACACACAATTACATGCACACACACACACATGTGTAATGAAAGTGAGGGTGTGTTTGTAAGAGAAAGTGACCTTATTTGAAAGGATCTGGGTGTGTCGGTTGGCTAACTCACCTCTAATACCCCTCTATCACACATGACAAACCCTCTCAACCCAGCAGCCACCCAGGCAATACACCCAACCACCCAGGCAAGGCAATACACACAGCCTCCAAACTATGCCCCATAGATACTACATGGTCTGTAGAGGTGAAACCATGACGCGTTCATCCAAACACAGAGTTCCCACTGACCCGTTAAGCAGGTCACTAACACACTCCACAGGAACAGTGTACACCCAGCATCCCGTCACCACACGCTGAGCATCCCGGGGCATAACATTTCTAAAGTCAAATCAGGATTTGGGGGAAATAAAAGGAAAGAAAGTGAAAGATTGAGAATCTATTTTTGTCATTATTTTGTTTGGCTCCCTAATATTTACATTTAATTCAGATATAAATGAACATCATTGAGAGGGAAAATGTCCCTTCTTATGTTATTACCCTAAACCTAGCTTCATGTCCACAGCCTAGCTCAACCCTAACCCTAATCATTACCCTAACCCTGACCCCTAAACCTAGCTTCATGTCCACAGCCTAGCTCAACCCTAACCCTAATCATTACCCTAACCCTGACCCCTAAACCTAGCTTCATGTCCACAGCCTAGCTCAACCCTAACCCTAATCATTACCCTAACCCTGACCCCTAAACCTAGCTTCATGTCCACAGCCTAGCTCAACCCTAACCCTAATCATTACCCTAACCCTGACCCCTAAACCTAGCTTCATGTCCACAGCCTAGCTCAACCCTAACCCTAATCATTACCCTAACTCTAACCCTAAACATAACCCTAATCCTAGCTCAACTTTAACCCTAGCTTCAACCTTAACCCTAATTCTAACCTTAACCTTGGTTTATCATACTTTTTATCCTGCTTTTCTCTTTGGACCCATAATGTGATTGTGCTCGGCTCGCCCTTTGACCCGAGCCATAACGACCAATAGAGCAGGAACCTATCTCCTGTTTCTGTAGCGTGAGGTAGCTTGATGTACAAGTACACCCCCTGGACAAGACGCTAGTCTGTCGCAGGGCCTTTCTACAAATGAATCTTCTTAATGCTGAGTGCCAAGCAGACTGGGTCCTGGGGATCAACCTGGGATCGAACCCCCAACCCTCCATGTCAGGGCGGACACTCCAATCACAAGGCCTAATTGAGAAACCCTAATTGATTGGTCAGAGAATGATCCGTGACTGGTGATTGGTAGTTCTGGTTGATTGACAGGCAGATGCAGGAGGCAGTGCCTGGGGTGAAGAGCGAACTATTTTCCTTTCTCTCTCACTCTCTTATTTTTTCTCTCTCGCTCCAAGTTACTGTGCTCTGAGCTTGTCTACAAAGGGGCCAGGGGGATATTTACAGCATGTAGACACGTGAAGGTCAGACGCGTAAAGTGGCCCTGATGCCTTTCCCAAATGGCATCTCCTGCAATGCCGAACACTGATTGGAGCATGTCATTTACGGTGGCCAGCAAGTGTCCCAAAACACTGCAGGGAGAAATCTGCAGTAAATCGGGGGCTGAGAACTGGCTTTGTTGACATCTCTGAGCGATAATGAAACTGTGGAGGTGATCGTGTGTGTGTGTGTATGTGTTTGGTAAAGGGGGGAGTGTAGACAGTTCCCTGAAGTAGGAAAAATGGGACGGAAACCCATTCTGAAGCTGGGAGTCGGAGCTATAAAGGGATGTCTGGGGCACCACAGTCATGTCCAGCAAATAATTCACGTTGAAAAGTTTTTTCCTCCTTAATTTCTGGTCTGGCAGGCCTTTCCCCTCTGGATAATTTAGTGGCTCTTCCTGGGAAGGGTGGGCATGGGAATGAATCATGTACAGACTGAGCCCTTAGCTGCTCTAACACTGAGAGAACATGTTTAATATGTAGGTCTACCACTGACCTTTCTCTGTGTGTTTAATATGTAGGTCTACCACTGTCCTCTCTCTGTGTGTGTTTAATATGTAGGTCTACCACTGACCTCTCTCTGTGTTTAATATGTAGGTCTACCACTGACCTTTCTCTGTGTGTTTAATATGTAGGTCTACCACTGTCCTCTCTATCTGTGTGTGTTTAATATGTAGGTCTACCACTGACCTCTCTGTGTGTGTTTAATATGTAGGTCTACCACTGACCTCTCTGTGTGTGTTTAATATGTAGGTCTACCACTGACCTCTCTCTCTGTGTGTGTTTAATATGTAGGACTACCACTGTCCTCTCTCTCTCTGTGTGTTTAATATGTAGGTCTACCACTGACCTCTCTCTGTGTGTGTTTAATATGTAGGTCTACCACTGACCTCTCTCTGTGTGTGTTTAATATGTAGGTCTACCACTGTCCTCTCTCTGTGTGTGTTTAATATGTAGGTCTACCACTGACCTCTCTCTCTGTGTGTTTAATATGTAGGTCTACCACTGACCTCTCTCTGTGTGTGTTTAATATGTAGGTCTACCACTGACCTCTCTGTGTGTGTTTAATATGTAGGTCTACCACTGATCTCTGTCTGTGTGTTTAATATGTAGGTCTACCACTGTCCTCTCTCTGTGTGTTTAATATGTAGGTCTACCACTGACCTCTCTCTCTCTGTGTTTAATATGTAGGTCTACCACTGACCTCTCTCTCTGTGTGTTTAATATGTAGGTCTACCACTGTCCTCTCTCTCTGTGTGTGTTTAATATGTAGGTCTACCACTGTCCTCTCTCTGTGTGTGTTTAATATGTAGGTCTACCACTGACCTCTCTCTGTGTGTTTAATATGTAGGTCTACCACTGACCTCTCTCTGTGTGTGTTTAATATGTAGGTCTACCACTGTCCTCTCTCTCTGTGTTTAATATGTAGGTCTACCACTGTCCTCTCTCTCTCTCTGTGTTTAATATGTAGGTCTACCACTGTCCTCTCTCTCTGTGTGTGTTTATTATGTAGGTCTACCACTGACCTCTCTCTGTGTTTAATATGTAGGTCTACCACTGACCTCTCTCTGTGTGTTTAATATGTAGTTCTACCACTGACCTCTCTCTCTCTGTGTTTAATATGTAGGTCTACCACTGTCCTCTCTCTGTGTGTGTTTAATATGTAGGTCTACTACTGACCTCTCTCTGTGTGTTTAATATGTAGGTCTACCACTGACCTCTCTCTGTGTGTTTAATATGTAGGTCTACCACTGACCTCTCTCTGTGTGTGTTTAATATGTAGGTCTACCACTGTCCTCTCTCTGTGTGTGTGTTTATTATGTAGGTCTACCACTGACCTCTCTCTGTGTTTAATATGTAGGTCTACCACTGACCTCTCTCTGTGTGTTTAATATGTAGTTCTACCACTGTCCTCTCACTCTCTGTGTTTAATATGTAGGTCTACCACTGATCTCTCTCTGTGTTTAATATGTAGGTCTACCACTGACCTCTCTCTGTGTGTGTTTAATATGTAGGTCTACCACTGTCCTCTCTCTCTGTGTGTGTTTAATATGTAGGTCTACCACTGACCTCTCTCTCTCTGTGTTTAATATGTAGGTCTACCACTGTCCTCTCTCTGTGTGTGTTTAATATGTAGGTCTACCACTGTCCTCTCTCTCTGTGTGTGTTTAATATGTAGGTCTACCACTGACCTCTCTCTCTGTGTGTTTAATATGTAGGTCTACCACTGACCTCTCTCTCTGTGTGTTTAATATGTAGGTCTACCACTGTCCTCTCTCTCTGTGTGTGTTTAATATGTAGGTCTACCACTGTCCTCTCTCTCTCTGTTTAATATGTAGGTCTACCACTGTCCTCTCGCTCTCTGTGTGTTTAATATGTAGGTCTACCACTGACCTCTCTCTCTGTGTGTGTTTATTATGTAGGTCTACCACTGACCTCTCTCTGTGTGTTTAATATGTAGGTCTACCACTGACCTCTCTCTGTGTGTTTAATATGTAGTTCTACCACTGTCCTCTCTCTCTCTGTGTTTAATATGTAGGTCTACCACTGTCCTCTCTCTGTGTGTGTTTAATATGTAGGTCTACCACTGACCTCTCTCTGTGTGTTTAATATGTAGGTCTACCACTGACCTCTCTCTGTGTGTTTAATATGTAGGTCTACCACTGACCTCTCTCTCTGTGTGTTTAATATGTAGGTCTACCACTGACCTCTCTCTGTGTGTTTAATATGTAGGTCTACCACTGACCTCTCTCTGTGTGTGTTTAATATGTAGGTCTACCACTGACCTCTCTCTGTGTGTGTTTAATATGTAGGTCTACCACTGACCTCTCTCTGTGTGTGTTTAATATGTAGGTCTACCACTGTTCTCTCTCTCTGTGTGTGTTTAATATGTAGGTCTACCACTGACCTCTCTCTCTGTGTGTTTAATATGTAGGTCTACCACTGACCTCTCTCTCTGTGTGTTTAATATGTAGGTCTACCACTGTCCTCTCTCTCTGTGTGTGTTTAATATGTAGATCTACCACTGTCCTCTCTCTCTCTGTTTAATATGTAGGTCTACCACTGTCCTCTCTCTCTCTGTGTGTTTAATATGTAGGTCTACCACTGACATCTCTCTCTCTGTGTGTTTATTATGTAGGTCTACCACTGACCTCTCTCTGTGTTTAATATGTAGGTCTACCACTGACCTCTCTCTGTGTGTTTAATATGTAGTTCTACCACTGACCTCTCTCTCTCTGTGTTTAATATGTAGGTCTACCACTGTCCTCTCTCTGTGTGTGTTTAATATGTAGGTCTACTACTGACCTCTCTCTGTGTGTTTAATATGTAGGTCTACCACTGACCTCTCTCTGTGTGTTTAATATGTAGGTCTACCACTGACCTCTCTCTGTGTGTGTTTAATATGTAGGTCTACCACTGTCCTCTCTCTGTGTGTGTGTTTATTATGTAGGTCTACCACTGACCTCTCTCTGTGTTTAATATGTAGGTCTACCACTGACCTCTCTCTGTGTGTTTAATATGTAGTTCTACCACTGTCCTCTCACTCTCTGTGTTTAATATGTAGGTCTACCACTGATCTCTCTCTGTGTTTAATATGTAGGTCTACCACTGACCTCTCTCTGTGTGTGTTTAATATGTAGGTCTACCACTGTCCTCTCTCTCTGTGTGTGTTTAATATGTAGGTCTACCACTGACCTCTCTCTCTCTGTGTTTAATATGTAGGTCTACCACTGTCCTCTCTCTGTGTGTGTTTAATATGTAGGTCTACCACTGTCCTCTCTCTCTGTGTGTGTTTAATATGTAGGTCTACCACTGACCTCTCTCTCTGTGTGTTTAATATGTAGGTCTACCACTGACCTCTCTCTCTGTGTGTTTAATATGTAGGTCTACCACTGTCCTCTCTCTCTGTGTGTGTTTAATATGTAGGTCTACCACTGTCCTCTCTCTCTCTGTTTAATATGTAGGTCTACCACTGTCCTCTCGCTCTCTGTGTGTTTAATATGTAGGTCTACCACTGACCTCTCTCTCTGTGTGTGTTTATTATGTAGGTCTACCACTGACCTCTCTCTGTGTGTTTAATATGTAGGTCTACCACTGACCTCTCTCTGTGTGTTTAATATGTAGTTCTACCACTGTCCTCTCTCTCTCTGTGTTTAATATGTAGGTCTACCACTGTCCTCTCTCTGTGTGTGTTTAATATGTAGGTCTACCACTGACCTCTCTCTGTGTGTTTAATATGTAGGTCTACCACTGACCTCTCTCTGTGTGTTTAATATGTAGGTCTACCACTGACCTCTCTCTCTGTGTGTTTAATATGTAGGTCTACCACTGACCTCTCTCTGTGTGTTTAATATGTAGGTCTACCACTGACCTCTCTCTGTGTGTGTTTAATATGTAGGTCTACCACTGACCTCTCTCTGTGTGTGTTTAATATGTAGGTCTACCACTGACCTCTCTCTGTGTGTGTTTAATATGTAGGTCTACCACTGTTCTCTCTCTCTGTGTGTGTTTAATATGTAGGTCTACCACTGACCTCTCTCTCTGTGTGTTTAATATGTAGGTCTACCACTGACCTCTCTCTCTGTGTGTTTAATATGTAGGTCTACCACTGTCCTCTCTCTCTGTGTGTGTTTAATATGTAGATCTACCACTGTCCTCTCTCTCTCTGTTTAATATGTAGGTCTACCACTGTCCTCTCTCTCTCTGTGTGTTTAATATGTAGGTCTACCACTGACATCTCTCTCTCTGTGTGTTTATTATGTAGGTCTACCACTGACCTCTCTCTGTGTTTAATATGTAGGTCTACCACTGACCTCTCTCTGTGTGTTTAATATGTAGTTCTACCACTGTCCTCTCTCTCTCTGTGTTTAATATGTAGGTCTACCACTGTCCTCTCTCTGTGTGTGTTTAATATGTAGGTCTACCACTGACCTCTCTCTGTGTGTTTAATATGTAGGTCTACCACTGACCTCTCTCTGTGTGTTTAATATGTAGGCCTACCACTGACCTCTCTCTGTGTGTGTTTAATATGTAGGTCTACCACTGACCTCTCTCTGTGTGTGTTTAATATGTAGGTCTACCACTGAACTCTGTGTGTGTGTGTAATATGTAGGTCTACCACTGACCTCTCTCTGTGTGTTTAATATGTAGGTCTACCACTGACCTCTCTCTGTGTGTTTAATATGTAGGTCTACCACTGACCTCTCTCTGTGTGTGTTTAATATGTAGGTCTACCACTGTCCTCTCTCTCTCTGTGTTTAATATGTAGTTCTACCACTGACCTCTCTCTCTGTGTGTGTTTAATATGTAGGTCTACCACTGTCCTCTCTCTCTCTCTCTGTGTTTAATATCTAGGTCTACCACTGACCTTTCTCTGTGTGTTTAATATGTAGGTCTACCACTGTCCTCTCTCTCTCTGTGTTTAATATGTAGGTCTACCACTGTCCTCTCTCTCTGTGTGTGTTTAATATGTAGGTCTACCACTGACCTCTCTCTGTGTGTGTTTAATATGTAGGTCTATCACTGACCTCTCTGTGTGTGTGTTTAATATCTAGGTCTACCACTGTCCTCTCTCTCTGTGTTTAATATGTAGGTCTACCACTGTCCTCTCTCTCTCTCTGTGTTTAATATGTAGGTCTACCACTGTCCTCTCTCTCTGTGTGTGTTTATTATGTAGGTCTACCACTGACCTCTCTCTGTGTTTAATATGTAGGTCTACCACTGACCCCTCTCTGTGTGTTTAATATGAGGTTCTACCACTGTCCTCTCTCTCTCTCTGTGTTTAATATGTAGGTCTACCACTGTCCTCTCTCTCTGTGTGTGTTTAATATGTAGGTCTACCACTGACCTCTCTCTCTCTGTGTTTAATATGTAGGTCTACCACTGTCCTCTCTCTGTGTGTGTTTAATATGTAGGTCTACCACTGTCCTCTCTCTCTGTGTGTGTTTAATATGTAGGTCTACCACTGACCTCTCTCTCTGTGTGTTTAATATGTAGGTCTACCACTGACCTCTCTCTCTGTGTGTTTAATATGTAGGTCTACCACTGTCCTCTCTCTCTGTGTGTGTTTAATATGTAGGTCTACCACTGTCCTCTCTCTCTCTCTGTTTAATATGTAGGTCTACCACTGTCCTCTCGCTCTCTGTGTGTTTAATATGTAGGTCTACCACTGACCTCTCTCTCTGTGTGTGTTTATTATGTAGGTCTACCACTGACCTCTCTCTGTGTTTAATATGTAGGTCTACCACTGACCTCTCTCTGTGTGTTTAATATGTAGGTCTACCACTGACCTCTCTCTGTGTGTGTTTAATATGTAGGTCTACCACTGACCTCTCTCTGTGTGTGTTTAATATGTAGGTCTACCACTGACCTCTCTCTGTGTGTGTTTAATATGTAGGTCTACCACTGTCCTCTCTCTCTGTGTGTGTTTAATATGTAGGTCTACCACTGTCCTCTCTCTCTCTGTTTAATATGTAGGTCTACAACTGTCCTCTCTCTCTCTGTGTGTTTAATATGTAGGTCTACCACTGACCTCTCTCTCTCTGTGTGTTTATTATGTAGGTCTACCACTGACCTCTCTCTGTGTTTAATATGTAGGTCTACCACTGACCTCTCTCTGTGTGTTTAATATGTAGTTCTACCACTGTCCTCTCTCTCTCTGTGTTTAATATGTAGGTCTACCACTGTCCTCTCTCTGTGTGTGTTTAATATGTAGGTCTACCACTGACCTCTCTCTGTGTGTTTAATATGTAGGTCTACCACTGACCTCTCTCTGTGTGTTTAATATGTAGGCCTACCACTGACCTCTCTCTGTGTGTGTTTAATATGTAGGTCTACCACTGACCTCTCTCTGTGTGTGTTTAATATTTAGGTCTACCACTGAACTCTGTGTGTGTGTGTTTAATATGTAGGTCTACCACTGACCTCTCTCTGTGTGTTTAATATGTAGGTCTACCACTGACCTCTCTCTGTGTGTTTAATATGTAGGTCTACCACTGACCTCTCTCTGTGTGTGTTTAATATGTAGGTCTACCACTGTCCTCTCTCTCTCTGTGTTTAATATGTAGTTCTACCACTGACCTCTCTCTCTGTGTGTGTTTAATATGTAGGTCTACCACTGTCCTCTCTCTCTCTGTTTAATATGTAGGTCTACAACTGTCCTCTCTCTCTCTGTGTGTTTAATATGTAGGTCTACCACTGACCTCTCTCTGTGTTTAATATGTAGGTCTACCACTGACCTCTCTCTGTGTGTTTAATATGTAGTTCTACCACTGTCCTCTCTCTCTCTGTGTTTAATATGTAGGTCTACCACTGTCCTCTCTCTGTGTGTGTTTAATATGTAGGTCTACCACTGACCTCTCTCTGTGTGTTTAATATGTAGGTCTACCACTGACCTCTCTCTGTGTGTTTAATATGTAGGCCTACCACTGACCTCTCTCTGTGTGTGTTTAATATGTAGGTCTACCACTGACCTCTCTCTGTGTGTGTTTAATATTTAGGTCTACCACTGAACTCTGTGTGTGTGTGTTTAATATGTAGGTCTACCACTGACCTCTCTCTGTGTGTTTAATATGTAGGTCTACCACTGACCTCTCTCTGTGTGTTTAATATGTAGGTCTACCACTGACCTCTCTCTGTGTGTGTTTAATATGTAGGTCTACCACTGTCCTCTCTCTCTCTGTGTTTAATATGTAGTTCTACCACTGACCTCTCTCTCTGTGTGTGTTTAATATGTAGGTCTACCACTGTCCTCTCTCTCTCTCTCTGTGTTTAATATCTAGGTCTACCACTGACCTTTCTCTGCGTGTTTAATATGTAGGTCTACCACTGTCCTCTCTCTCTCTGTGTTTAATATGTAGGTCTACCACTGTCCTCTCTCTCTGTGTGTGTTTAATATGTAGGTCTACCACTGACCTCTCTCTGTGTGTGTTTAATATGTAGGTCTATCACTGACCTCTCTGTGTGTGTGTTTAATATCTAGGTCTACCACTGTCCTCTCTCTCTGTGTTTAATATGTAGGTCTACCACTGTCCTCTCTCTCTCTCTGTGTTTAATATGTAGGTCTACCACTGTCCTCTCTCTCTGTGTGTGTTTATTATGTAGGTCTACCACTGACCTCTCTCTGTGTTTAATATGTAGGTCTACCACTGACCCCTCTCTGTGTGTTTAATATGAGGTTCTACCACTGTCCTCTCTCTCTCTGTGTTTAATATGTAGGTCTACCACTGATCTCTCTCTGTGTTTAATATGTAGGTCTACCACTGATCTCTGTCTGTGTGTTTAATATGTAGGTCTACCACTGACCTCTCTTTGTGTTTAATATGTAGGTCTACCACTGACCTCTCTCTGTGTTTAATATGTAGGTCAACCACTGACCTCTCTCTTTGTGTTTAATATGTAGGTCTACCACTGACCTCTCTCTGTGTGTGTTTAATATGTAGGTCTACCACTGACCTCTCTCTGTGTGTGTTTAATATGTAGGTCTACCACTGTCCTCTCTCTGTGTGTGTTTAATATGTAGGTCTACCACTGACCTCTCTCTGTGTGTTTAATATGTAGGTCTACCACTGACCTCTCTCTGTGTGTTTAATATGTAGGTCTACCACTGAACTCTCTCTCTGTGTGTTTAATATGTAGGTCTACCACTGACCTCTCTCTGTGTGTTTAATATGTAGGTCTACCACTGACCTCTCTCTGTGTGTGTTTAATATGTAGGTCTACCACTGACCTCTCTCTGTGTGTGTTTAATATGTAGGTCTACCACTGACCTCTCTCTGTGTGTGTTTAATATGTAGGTCTACCACTGTCCTCTCTCTCTGTGTGTGTTTAATATGTAGGTCTACCACTGACCTCTCTCTCTGTGTGTTTAATATGTAGGTCTACCACTGACCTCTCTCTCTGTGTGTTTAATATGTAGGTCTACCACTGTCCTCTCTATCTGTGTGTGTTTAATATGTAGGTCTACCACTGTCCTCTCTCTCTCTGTTTAATATGTAGGTCTACCACTGTCCTCTCTCTCTCTGTGTGTTTAATATGTAGGTCTACCACTGACCTCTCTCTCTGTGTGTGTTTATTATGTAGGTCTACCACTGACCTCTCTCTGTGTTTAATATGTAGGTCTACCACTGACCTCTCTCTGTGTGTTTAATATGTAGTTCTACCACTGTCCTCTCTCTCTCTGTGTTTAATATGTAGGTCTACCACTGTCCTCTCTCTGTGTGTGTTTAATATGTAGGTCTACCACTGACCTCTCTCTGTGTGTTTAATATGTAGGTCTACCACTGACCTCTCTCTGTGTGTTTAATATGTAGGCCTACCACTGACCTCTCTCTGTGTGTGTTTAATATGTAGGTCTACCACTGACCTCTCTCTGTGTGTGTTTAATATTTAGGTCTACCACTGAACTCTGTGTGTGTGTGTTTAATATGTAGGTCTACCACTGACCTCTCTCTGTGTGTTTAATATGTAGGTCTACCACTGACCTCTCTCTGTGTGTTTAATATGTAGGTCTACCACTGACCTCTCTCTGTGTGTGTTTAATATGTAGGTCTACCACTGTCCTCTCTCTCTCTGTGTTTAATATGTAGTTCTACCACTGACCTCTCTCTCTGTGTGTGTTTAATATGTAGGTCTACCACTGTCCTCTCTCTCTCTCTCTGTGTTTAATATCTAGGTCTACCACTGACCTTTCTCTGTGTGTTTAATATGTAGGTCTACCACTGTCCTCTCTCTCTCTGTGTTTAATATGTAGGTCTACCACTGTCCTCTCTCTCTGTGTGTGTTTAATATGTAGGTCTACCACTGACCTCTCTCTGTGTGTGTTTAATATGTAGGTCTATCACTGACCTCTCTGTGTGTGTGTTTAATATCTAGGTCTACCACTGTCCTCTCTCTCTGTGTTTAATATGTAGGTCTACCACTGTCCTCTCTCTCTCTCTGTGTTTAATATGTAGGTCTACCACTGTCCTCTCTCTCTGTGTGTGTTTATTATGTAGGTCTACCACTGACCTCTCTCTGTGTTTAATATGTAGGTCTACCACTGACCCCTCTCTGTGTGTTTAATATGAGGTTCTACCACTGTCCTCTCTCTCTCTGTGTTTAATATGTAGGTCTACCACTGATCTCTCTCTGTGTTTAATATGTAGGTCTACCACTGATCTCTGTCTGTGTGTTTAATATGTAGGTCTACCACTGACCTCTCTTTGTGTTTAATATGTAGGTCTACCACTGACCTCTCTCTGTGTTTAATATGTAGGTCAACCACTGACCTCTCTCTTTGTGTTTAATATGTAGGTCTACCACTGACCTCTCTCTGTGTGTGTTTAATATGTAGGTCTACCACTGACCTCTCTCTGTGTGTGTTTAATATGTAGGTCTACCACTGTCCTCTCTCTGTGTGTGTTTAATATGTAGGTCTACCACTGACCTCTCTCTGTGTGTTTAATATGTAGGTCTACCACTGACCTCTCTCTGTGTGTTTAATATGTAGGTCTACCACTGAACTCTCTCTCTGTGTGTTTAATATGTAGGTCTACCACTGACCTCTCTCTGTGTGTTTAATATGTAGGTCTACCACTGACCTCTCTCTGTGTGTGTTTAATATGTAGGTCTACCACTGACCTCTCTCTGTGTGTGTTTAATATGTAGGTCTACCACTGACCTCTCTCTGTGTGTGTTTAATATGTAGGTCTACCACTGTCCTCTCTCTCTGTGTGTGTTTAATATGTAGGTCTACCACTGACCTCTCTCTCTGTGTGTTTAATATGTAGGTCTACCACTGACCTCTCTCTCTGTGTGTTTAATATGTAGGTCTACCACTGTCCTCTCTATCTGTGTGTGTTTAATATGTAGGTCTACCACTGTCCTCTCTCTCTCTGTTTAATATGTAGGTCTACCACTGTCCTCTCTCTCTCTGTGTGTTTAATATGTAGGTCTACCACTGACCTCTCTCTCTGTGTGTGTTTATTATGTAGGTCTACCACTGACCTCTCTCTGTGTTTAATATGTAGGTCTACCACTGACCTCTCTCTGTGTGTTTAATATGTAGTTCTACCACTGTCCTCTCTCTCTCTGTGTTTAATATGTAGGTCTACCACTGTCCTCTCTCTGTGTGTGTTTAATATGTAGGTCTACCACTGACCTCTCTCTGTGTGTTTAATATGTAGGTCTACCACTGACCTCTCTCTGTGTGTTTAATATGTAGGTCTACCACTGACCTCTCTCTGTGTGTGTTTAATATGTAGGTCTACCACTGACCTCTCTCTGTGTGTTTAATATGTAGGTCTACCACTGACCTCTCTCTGTGTGTGTTTAATATGTAGGTCTACCACTGAACTCTCTGTGTGTGTGTTTAATATGTAGGTCTACCACTGTCCTCTCTCTGTGTGTGTTTAATATGTAGGTCTACCACTGTCCTCTCTCTCTCTGTGTTTAATATGTAGGTCTACCACTGACCTCTCTCTGTGTGTGTTTAATATGTAGGTCTACCACTGTCCTCTCTCTCTCTGTGTTTAATATGTAGTTCTACCACTGACCTCTCTCTCTGTGTGTGTTTAATATGTAGGTCTACCACTGTCCTCTCTCTCTCTCTCTGTGTTTAATATCTAGGTCTACCACTGACCTTTCTCTGTGTGTTTAATATGTAGGTCTACCACTGTCCTCTCTCTCTATGTGTTTAATATGTAGGTCTACCACTGTCCTCTCTCTCTGTGTGTGTTTAATATGTAGGTCTACCACTGATCTCTCTCTGTGTGTGTTTAATATGTAGGTCTATCACTGACCTCTCTGTGTGTGTGTTTAATATCTAGGTCTACCACTGTCCTCTCTCTCTGTGTTTAATATGTAGGTCTACCACTGTCCTCTCTCTCTCTGTGTGTTTAATATGTAGGTCTACCACTGTCCTCTCTCTCTGTGTGTGTTTATTATGTAGGTCTACCACTGACCTCTCTCTGTGTTTACTATGTAGGTCTACCACTGACCCCTCTCTGTGTGTTTAATATGAGGTTCTACCACTGTCCTCTCTCTCTCTGTGTTTAATATGTAGGTCTACCACTGATCTCTCTCTGTGTTTAATATGTAGGTCTACCACTGATCTCTGTCTGTGTGTTTAATATGTAGGTCTACCACTGACCTCTCTTTGTGTTTAATATGTAGGTCTACCACTGACCTCTCTCTGTGTTTAATATGTAGGTCAACCACTGACCTCTCTCTTTGTGTTTAATATGTAGGTCTACCACTGACCTCTCTCTGTGTGTGTTTAATATGTAGGTCTACCACTGACCTCTCTCTGTGTGTGTTTAATATGTAGGTCTACCACTGACCTCTCTCTGTGTGTGTTTAATATGTAGGTCTACCACTGTCCTCTCTCTGTGTGTGTTTAATATGTAGGTCTACCACTGTCCTCTATCTGTGTATGTTTAATATGTAGCTCTACCACTGACCTCTCTCTGTGTGTGTTTAATATGTAGGTCTACCACTGACCTCTCTCTGTGTGTGTTTAATATGTAGGTCTACCAGTGTCCTCTCTCTGTGTGTGTTTAATATGTAGGTCTACCACTGACCTCTCTCTGTGTGTTTAATATGTAGGTCTACCACTGACCTCTCTCTGTGTGTGTTTAATATGTAGGTCTACCACTGTCCTCTCTCTGTGTGTGTGTTTATTATGTAGGTCTACCACTGACCTCTCTCTGTGTTTAATATGTAGGTCTACCACTGACCTCTCTCTGTGTGTTTAATATGTAGTTCTACCACTGTCCTCTCACTCTCTGTGTTTAATATGTAGGTCTACCACTGATCTCTCTCTGTGTTTAATATGTAGGTCTACCACTGACCTCTCTCTGTGTGTGTTTAATATGTAGGTCTACCACTGTCCTCTCTCTCTGTGTGTGTTTAATATGTAGGTCTACCACTGACCTCTCTCTCTCTGTGTTTAATATGTAGGTCTACCACTGTCCTCTCTCTGTGTGTGTTTAATATGTAGGTCTACCACTGTCCTCTCTCTCTGTGTGTGTTTAATATGTAGGTCTACCACTGACCTCTCTCTCTGTGTGTTTAATATGTAGGTCTACCACTGACCTCTCTCTCTGTGTGTTTAATATGTAGGTCTACCACTGTCCTCTCTCTCTGTGTGTGTTTAATATGTAGGTCTACCACTGTCCTCTCTCTCTCTGTTTAATATGTAGGTCTACCACTGTCCTCTCGCTCTCTGTGTGTTTAATATGTAGGTCTACCACTGACCTCTCTCTCTGTGTGTGTTTATTATGTAGGTCTACCACTGACCTCTCTCTGTGTGTTTAATATGTAGGTCTACCACTGACCTCTCTCTGTGTGTTTAATATGTAGTTCTACCACTGTCCTCTCTCTCTCTGTGTTTAATATGTAGGTCTACCACTGTCCTCTCTCTGTGTGTGTTTAATATGTAGGTCTACCACTGACCTCTCTCTGTGTGTTTAATATGTAGGTCTACCACTGACCTCTCTCTGTGTGTTTAATATGTAGGTCTACCACTGACCTCTCTCTCTGTGTGTTTAATATGTAGGTCTACCACTGACCTCTCTCTGTGTGTTTAATATGTAGGTCTACCACTGACCTCTCTCTGTGTGTGTTTAATATGTAGGTCTACCACTGACCTCTCTCTGTGTGTGTTTAATATGTAGGTCTACCACTGACCTCTCTCTGTGTGTGTTTAATATGTAGGTCTACCACTGTTCTCTCTCTCTGTGTGTGTTTAATATGTAGGTCTACCACTGACCTCTCTCTCTGTGTGTTTAATATGTAGGTCTACCACTGACCTCTCTCTCTGTGTGTTTAATATGTAGGTCTACCACTGTCCTCTCTCTCTGTGTGTGTTTAATATGTAGATCTACCACTGTCCTCTCTCTCTCTGTTTAATATGTAGGTCTACCACTGTCCTCTCTCTCTCTGTGTGTTTAATATGTAGGTCTACCACTGACATCTCTCTCTCTGTGTGTTTATTATGTAGGTCTACCACTGACCTCTCTCTGTGTTTAATATGTAGGTCTACCACTGACCTCTCTCTGTGTGTTTAATATGTAGTTCTACCACTGACCTCTCTCTCTCTGTGTTTAATATGTAGGTCTACCACTGTCCTCTCTCTGTGTGTGTTTAATATGTAGGTCTACTACTGACCTCTCTCTGTGTGTTTAATATGTAGGTCTACCACTGACCTCTCTCTGTGTGTTTAATATGTAGGTCTACCACTGACCTCTCTCTGTGTGTGTTTAATATGTAGGTCTACCACTGTCCTCTCTCTGTGTGTGTGTTTATTATGTAGGTCTACCACTGACCTCTCTCTGTGTTTAATATGTAGGTCTACCACTGACCTCTCTCTGTGTGTTTAATATGTAGTTCTACCACTGTCCTCTCACTCTCTGTGTTTAATATGTAGGTCTACCACTGATCTCTCTCTGTGTTTAATATGTAGGTCTACCACTGACCTCTCTCTGTGTGTGTTTAATATGTAGGTCTACCACTGTCCTCTCTCTCTGTGTGTGTTTAATATGTAGGTCTACCACTGACCTCTCTCTCTCTGTGTTTAATATGTAGGTCTACCACTGTCCTCTCTCTGTGTGTGTTTAATATGTAGGTCTACCACTGTCCTCTCTCTCTGTGTGTGTTTAATATGTAGGTCTACCACTGACCTCTCTCTCTCTGTGTTTAATATGTAGGTCTACCACTGACCTCTCTCTCTGTGTGTTTAATATGTAGGTCTACCACTGTCCTCTCTCTCTGTGTGTGTTTAATATGTAGGTCTACCACTGTCCTCTCTCTCTCTGTTTAATATGTAGGTCTACCACTGTCCTCTCGCTCTCTGTGTGTTTAATATGTAGGTCTACCACTGACCTCTCTCTCTGTGTGTGTTTATTATGTAGGTCTACCACTGACCTCTCTCTGTGTGTTTAATATGTAGGTCTACCACTGACCTCTCTCTGTGTGTTTAATATGTAGTTCTACCACTGTCCTCTCTCTCTCTGTGTTTAATATGTAGGTCTACCACTGTCCTCTCTCTGTGTGTGTTTAATATGTAGGTCTACCACTGACCTCTCTCTGTGTGTTTAATATGTAGGTCTACCACTGACCTCTCTCTGTGTGTTTAATATGTAGGTCTACCACTGACCTCTCTCTCTGTGTGTTTAATATGTAGGTCTACCACTGACCTCTCTCTGTGTGTTTAATATGTAGGTCTACCACTGACCTCTCTCTGTGTGTGTTTAATATGTAGGTCTACCACTGACCTCTCTCTGTGTGTGTTTAATATGTAGGTCTACCACTGACCTCTCTCTGTGTGTGTTTAATATGTAGGTCTACCACTGTTCTCTCTCTCTGTGTGTGTTTAATATGTAGGTCTACCACTGACCTCTCTCTCTGTGTGTTTAATATGTAGGTCTACCACTGACCTCTCTCTCTGTGTGTTTAATATGTAGGTCTACCACTGTCCTCTCTCTCTGTGTGTGTTTAATATGTAGATCTACCACTGTCCTCTCTCTCTCTGTTTAATATGTAGGTCTACCACTGTCCTCTCTCTCTCTGTGTGTTTAATATGTAGGTCTACCACTGACATCTCTCTCTCTGTGTGTTTATTATGTAGGTCTACCACTGACCTCTCTCTGTGTTTAATATGTAGGTCTACCACTGACCTCTCTCTGTGTGTTTAATATGTAGTTCTACCACTGTCCTCTCTCTCTCTGTGTTTAATATGTAGGTCTACCACTGTCCTCTCTCTGTGTGTGTTTAATATGTAGGTCTACCACTGACCTCTCTCTGTGTGTTTAATATGTAGGTCTACCACTGACCTCTCTCTGTGTGTTTAATATGTAGGCCTACCACTGACCTCTCTCTGTGTGTGTTTAATATGTAGGTCTACCACTGACCTCTCTCTGTGTGTGTTTAATATGTAGGTCTACCACTGAACTCTGTGTGTGTGTGTAATATGTAGGTCTACCACTGACCTCTCTCTGTGTGTTTAATATGTAGGTCTACCACTGACCTCTCTCTGTGTGTTTAATATGTAGGTCTACCACTGACCTCTCTCTGTGTGTGTTTAATATGTAGGTCTACCACTGTCCTCTCTCTCTCTGTGTTTAATATGTAGTTCTACCACTGACCTCTCTCTCTGTGTGTGTTTAATATGTAGGTCTACCACTGTCCTCTCTCTCTCTCTCTGTGTTTAATATCTAGGTCTACCACTGACCTTTCTCTGTGTGTTTAATATGTAGGTCTACCACTGTCCTCTCTCTCTCTGTGTTTAATATGTAGGTCTACCACTGTCCTCTCTCTCTGTGTGTGTTTAATATGTAGGTCTACCACTGACCTCTCTCTGTGTGTGTTTAATATGTAGGTCTATCACTGACCTCTCTGTGTGTGTGTTTAATATCTAGGTCTACCACTGTCCTCTCTCTCTGTGTTTAATATGTAGGTCTACCACTGTCCTCTCTCTCTCTCTGTGTTTAATATGTAGGTCTACCACTGTCCTCTCTCTCTGTGTGTGTTTATTATGTAGGTCTACCACTGACCTCTCTCTGTGTTTAATATGTAGGTCTACCACTGACCCCTCTCTGTGTGTTTAATATGAGGTTCTACCACTGTCCTCTCTCTCTCTCTGTGTTTAATATGTAGGTCTACCACTGTCCTCTCTCTCTGTGTGTGTTTAATATGTAGGTCTACCACTGACCTCTCTCTCTCTGTGTTTAATATGTAGGTCTACCACTGTCCTCTCTCTGTGTGTGTTTAATATGTAGGTCTACCACTGTCCTCTCTCTCTGTGTGTGTTTAATATGTAGGTCTACCACTGACCTCTCTCTCTGTGTGTTTAATATGTAGGTCTACCACTGACCTCTCTCTCTGTGTGTTTAATATGTAGGTCTACCACTGTCCTCTCTCTCTGTGTGTGTTTAATATGTAGGTCTACCACTGTCCTCTCTCTCTCTCTGTTTAATATGTAGGTCTACCACTGTCCTCTCGCTCTCTGTGTGTTTAATATGTAGGTCTACCACTGACCTCTCTCTCTGTGTGTGTTTATTATGTAGGTCTACCACTGACCTCTCTCTGTGTTTAATATGTAGGTCTACCACTGACCTCTCTCTGTGTGTTTAATATGTAGGTCTACCACTGACCTCTCTCTGTGTGTGTTTAATATGTAGGTCTACCACTGACCTCTCTCTGTGTGTGTTTAATATGTAGGTCTACCACTGACCTCTCTCTGTGTGTGTTTAATATGTAGGTCTACCACTGTCCTCTCTCTCTGTGTGTGTTTAATATGTAGGTCTACCACTGTCCTCTCTCTCTCTGTTTAATATGTAGGTCTACAACTGTCCTCTCTCTCTCTGTGTGTTTAATATGTAGGTCTACCACTGACCTCTCTCTCTCTGTGTGTTTATTATGTAGGTCTACCACTGACCTCTCTCTGTGTTTAATATGTAGGTCTACCACTGACCTCTCTCTGTGTGTTTAATATGTAGTTCTACCACTGTCCTCTCTCTCTCTGTGTTTAATATGTAGGTCTACCACTGTCCTCTCTCTGTGTGTGTTTAATATGTAGGTCTACCACTGACCTCTCTCTGTGTGTTTAATATGTAGGTCTACCACTGACCTCTCTCTGTGTGTTTAATATGTAGGCCTACCACTGACCTCTCTCTGTGTGTGTTTAATATGTAGGTCTACCACTGACCTCTCTCTGTGTGTGTTTAATATTTAGGTCTACCACTGAACTCTGTGTGTGTGTGTTTAATATGTAGGTCTACCACTGACCTCTCTCTGTGTGTTTAATATGTAGGTCTACCACTGACCTCTCTCTGTGTGTTTAATATGTAGGTCTACCACTGACCTCTCTCTGTGTGTGTTTAATATGTAGGTCTACCACTGTCCTCTCTCTCTCTGTGTTTAATATGTAGTTCTACCACTGACCTCTCTCTCTGTGTGTGTTTAATATGTAGGTCTACCACTGTCCTCTCTCTCTCTGTTTAATATGTAGGTCTACAACTGTCCTCTCTCTCTCTGTGTGTTTAATATGTAGGTCTACCACTGACCTCTCTCTGTGTTTAATATGTAGGTCTACCACTGACCTCTCTCTGTGTGTTTAATATGTAGTTCTACCACTGTCCTCTCTCTCTCTGTGTTTAATATGTAGGTCTACCACTGTCCTCTCTCTGTGTGTGTTTAATATGTAGGTCTACCACTGACCTCTCTCTGTGTGTTTAATATGTAGGTCTACCACTGACCTCTCTCTGTGTGTTTAATATGTAGGCCTACCACTGACCTCTCTCTGTGTGTGTTTAATATGTAGGTCTACCACTGACCTCTCTCTGTGTGTGTTTAATATTTAGGTCTACCACTGAACTCTGTGTGTGTGTGTTTAATATGTAGGTCTACCACTGACCTCTCTCTGTGTGTTTAATATGTAGGTCTACCACTGACCTCTCTCTGTGTGTTTAATATGTAGGTCTACCACTGACCTCTCTCTGTGTGTGTTTAATATGTAGGTCTACCACTGTCCTCTCTCTCTCTGTGTTTAATATGTAGTTCTACCACTGACCTCTCTCTCTGTGTGTGTTTAATATGTAGGTCTACCACTGTCCTCTCTCTCTCTCTCTGTGTTTAATATCTAGGTCTACCACTGACCTTTCTCTGTGTGTTTAATATGTAGGTCTACCACTGTCCTCTCTCTCTCTGTGTTTAATATGTAGGTCTACCACTGTCCTCTCTCTCTGTGTGTGTTTAATATGTAGGTCTACCACTGACCTCTCTCTGTGTGTGTTTAATATGTAGGTCTATCACTGACCTCTCTGTGTGTGTGTTTAATATCTAGGTCTACCACTGTCCTCTCTCTCTGTGTTTAATATGTAGGTCTACCACTGTCCTCTCTCTCTCTCTGTGTTTAATATGTAGGTCTACCACTGTCCTCTCTCTCTGTGTGTGTTTATTATGTAGGTCTACCACTGACCTCTCTCTGTGTTTAATATGTAGGTCTACCACTGACCCCTCTCTGTGTGTTTAATATGAGGTTCTACCACTGTCCTCTCTCTCTCTGTGTTTAATATGTAGGTCTACCACTGATCTCTCTCTGTGTTTAATATGTAGGTCTACCACTGATCTCTGTCTGTGTGTTTAATATGTAGGTCTACCACTGACCTCTCTTTGTGTTTAATATGTAGGTCTACCACTGACCTCTCTCTGTGTTTAATATGTAGGTCAACCACTGACCTCTCTCTTTGTGTTTAATATGTAGGTCTACCACTGACCTCTCTCTGTGTGTGTTTAATATGTAGGTCTACCACTGACCTCTCTCTGTGTGTGTTTAATATGTAGGTCTACCACTGTCCTCTCTCTGTGTGTGTTTAATATGTAGGTCTACCACTGACCTCTCTCTGTGTGTTTAATATGTAGGTCTACCACTGACCTCTCTCTGTGTGTTTAATATGTAGGTCTACCACTGAACTCTCTCTCTGTGTGTTTAATATGTAGGTCTACCACTGACCTCTCTCTGTGTGTTTAATATGTAGGTCTACCACTGACCTCTCTCTGTGTGTGTTTAATATGTAGGTCTACCACTGACCTCTCTCTGTGTGTGTTTAATATGTAGGTCTACCACTGACCTCTCTCTGTGTGTGTTTAATATGTAGGTCTACCACTGTCCTCTCTCTCTGTGTGTGTTTAATATGTAGGTCTACCACTGACCTCTCTCTCTGTGTGTTTAATATGTAGGTCTACCACTGACCTCTCTCTCTGTGTGTTTAATATGTAGGTCTACCACTGTCCTCTCTATCTGTGTGTGTTTAATATGTAGGTCTACCACTGTCCTCTCTCTCTCTGTTTAATATGTAGGTCTACCACTGTCCTCTCTCTCTCTGTGTGTTTAATATGTAGGTCTACCACTGACCTCTCTCTCTGTGTGTGTTTATTATGTAGGTCTACCACTGACCTCTCTCTGTGTTTAATATGTAGGTCTACCACTGACCTCTCTCTGTGTGTTTAATATGTAGTTCTACCACTGTCCTCTCTCTCTCTGTGTTTAATATGTAGGTCTACCACTGTCCTCTCTCTGTGTGTGTTTAATATGTAGGTCTACCACTGACCTCTCTCTGTGTGTTTAATATGTAGGTCTACCACTGACCTCTCTCTGTGTGTTTAATATGTAGGCCTACCACTGACCTCTCTCTGTGTGTGTTTAATATGTAGGTCTACCACTGACCTCTCTCTGTGTGTGTTTAATATTTAGGTCTACCACTGAACTCTGTGTGTGTGTGTTTAATATGTAGGTCTACCACTGACCTCTCTCTGTGTGTTTAATATGTAGGTCTACCACTGACCTCTCTCTGTGTGTTTAATATGTAGGTCTACCACTGACCTCTCTCTGTGTGTGTTTAATATGTAGGTCTACCACTGTCCTCTCTCTCTCTGTGTTTAATATGTAGTTCTACCACTGACCTCTCTCTCTGTGTGTGTTTAATATGTAGGTCTACCACTGTCCTCTCTCTCTCTCTCTGTGTTTAATATCTAGGTCTACCACTGACCTTTCTCTGTGTGTTTAATATGTAGGTCTACCACTGTCCTCTCTCTCTCTGTGTTTAATATGTAGGTCTACCACTGTCCTCTCTCTCTGTGTGTGTTTAATATGTAGGTCTACCACTGACCTCTCTCTGTGTGTGTTTAATATGTAGGTCTATCACTGACCTCTCTGTGTGTGTGTTTAATATCTAGGTCTACCACTGTCCTCTCTCTCTGTGTTTAATATGTAGGTCTACCACTGTCCTCTCTCTCTCTCTGTGTTTAATATGTAGGTCTACCACTGTCCTCTCTCTCTGTGTGTGTTTATTATGTAGGTCTACCACTGACCTCTCTCTGTGTTTAATATGTAGGTCTACCACTGACCCCTCTCTGTGTGTTTAATATGAGGTTCTACCACTGTCCTCTCTCTCTCTGTGTTTAATATGTAGGTCTACCACTGATCTCTCTCTGTGTTTAATATGTAGGTCTACCACTGATCTCTGTCTGTGTGTTTAATATGTAGGTCTACCACTGACCTCTCTTTGTGTTTAATATGTAGGTCTACCACTGACCTCTCTCTGTGTTTAATATGTAGGTCAACCACTGACCTCTCTCTTTGTGTTTAATATGTAGGTCTACCACTGACCTCTCTCTGTGTGTGTTTAATATGTAGGTCTACCACTGACCTCTCTCTGTGTGTGTTTAATATGTAGGTCTACCACTGTCCTCTCTCTGTGTGTGTTTAATATGTAGGTCTACCACTGACCTCTCTCTGTGTGTTTAATATGTAGGTCTACCACTGACCTCTCTCTGTGTGTTTAATATGTAGGTCTACCACTGAACTCTCTCTCTGTGTGTTTAATATGTAGGTCTACCACTGACCTCTCTCTGTGTGTTTAATATGTAGGTCTACCACTGACCTCTCTCTGTGTGTGTTTAATATGTAGGTCTACCACTGACCTCTCTCTGTGTGTGTTTAATATGTAGGTCTACCACTGACCTCTCTCTGTGTGTGTTTAATATGTAGGTCTACCACTGTCCTCTCTCTCTGTGTGTGTTTAATATGTAGGTCTACCACTGACCTCTCTCTCTGTGTGTTTAATATGTAGGTCTACCACTGACCTCTCTCTCTGTGTGTTTAATATGTAGGTCTACCACTGTCCTCTCTATCTGTGTGTGTTTAATATGTAGGTCTACCACTGTCCTCTCTCTCTCTGTTTAATATGTAGGTCTACCACTGTCCTCTCTCTCTCTGTGTGTTTAATATGTAGGTCTACCACTGACCTCTCTCTCTGTGTGTGTTTATTATGTAGGTCTACCACTGACCTCTCTCTGTGTTTAATATGTAGGTCTACCACTGACCTCTCTCTGTGTGTTTAATATGTAGTTCTACCACTGTCCTCTCTCTCTCTGTGTTTAATATGTAGGTCTACCACTGTCCTCTCTCTGTGTGTGTTTAATATGTAGGTCTACCACTGACCTCTCTCTGTGTGTTTAATATGTAGGTCTACCACTGACCTCTCTCTGTGTGTTTAATATGTAGGTCTACCACTGACCTCTCTCTGTGTGTGTTTAATATGTAGGTCTACCACTGACCTCTCTCTGTGTGTTTAATATGTAGGTCTACCACTGACCTCTCTCTGTGTGTGTTTAATATGTAGGTCTACCACTGAACTCTCTGTGTGTGTGTTTAATATGTAGGTCTACCACTGTCCTCTCTCTGTGTGTGTTTAATATGTAGGTCTACCACTGTCCTCTCTCTCTCTGTGTTTAATATGTAGGTCTACCACTGACCTCTCTCTGTGTGTGTTTAATATGTAGGTCTACCACTGTCCTCTCTCTCTCTGTGTTTAATATGTAGTTCTACCACTGACCTCTCTCTCTGTGTGTGTTTAATATGTAGGTCTACCACTGTCCTCTCTCTCTCTCTGTGTTTAATATCTAGGTCTACCACTGACCTTTCTCTGTGTGTTTAATATGTAGGTCTACCACTGTCCTCTCTCTCTATGTGTTTAATATGTAGGTCTACCACTGTCCTCTCTCTCTGTGTGTGTTTAATATGTAGGTCTACCACTGATCTCTCTCTGTGTGTGTTTAATATGTAGGTCTATCACTGACCTCTCTGTGTGTGTGTTTAATATCTAGGTCTACCACTGTCCTCTCTCTCTGTGTTTAATATGTAGGTCTACCACTGTCCTCTCTCTCTCTGTGTGTTTAATATGTAGGTCTACCACTGTCCTCTCTCTCTGTGTGTGTTTATTATGTAGGTCTACCACTGACCTCTCTCTGTGTTTACTATGTAGGTCTACCACTGACCCCTCTCTGTGTGTTTAATATGAGGTTCTACCACTGTCCTCTCTCTCTCTGTGTTTAATATGTAGGTCTACCACTGATCTCTCTCTGTGTTTAATATGTAGGTCTACCACTGATCTCTGTCTGTGTGTTTAATATGTAGGTCTACCACTGACCTCTCTTTGTGTTTAATATGTAGGTCTACCACTGACCTCTCTCTGTGTTTAATATGTAGGTCAACCACTGACCTCTCTCTTTGTGTTTAATATGTAGGTCTACCACTGACCTCTCTCTGTGTGTGTTTAATATGTAGGTCTACCACTGACCTCTCTCTGTGTGTGTTTAATATGTAGGTCTACCACTGACCTCTCTCTGTGTGTGTTTAATATGTAGGTCTCCCACTGTCCTCTCTCTGTGTGTGTTTAATATGTAGGTCTACCACTGTCCTCTATCTGTGTATGTTTAATATGTAGCTCTACCACTGACCTCTCTCTGTGTGTGTTTAATATGTAGGTCTACCACTGACCTCTCTCTGTGTGTGTTTAATATGTAGGTCTACCAGTGTCCTCTCTCTGTGTGTGTTTAATATGTAGGTCTACCACTGTCCTCTCTCTCTCTGTGTTTAATATGTAGGTCTACCACTGACCTCTCTCTGTGTGTTTAATATGTAGGTCTACCACTGACCTCTCTCTGTGTGTGTTTAATATGTAGGTCTACCAATTACCGCTCTCTGTGTGTGTTTAATATGTAGGTCTACCACTGACCTCTCTCTGTGTGTGTTTAATATGTAGGTCTACCACTGTCCTCTCTCTGTGTGTGTTTAATATGTAGGTCTACCACTGTCCTCTCTCTCTGTGTTTAATATGTAGGTCTACCACTGTCCTCTCTCTCTCTCTGTGTTTAATATGTAGGTCTACCACTGTCCTCTCTCTCTGTGTGTGTTTAATATGTAGGTCTACCACTGTCCTCTCTCTCTCTGTGTTTAATATGTAGGTCTACCACTGACCTCTCTCTGTGTGTGTTTAATATGTAGGTCTACCACTGTCCCCTCTCTCTCTGTGTTTAATATGTAGTTCTACCACTGACCTCTCTCTCTGTGTGTGTTTAATATGTAACCACTTTCCTCTCTCTCTCTGTGTGTTTAATATCTAGGTCTACCACTGACCTTTCTCTGTGTTTAATATGTAGGTCTACCACTGTCCTCTCTCTCTGTGTGTGTTTAATATGTAGGTCTACCACTGTCCTCTCTCTGTGTGTGTGTTTATTATGTAGGTCTACCACTGACCTCTCGCTGTGTTTAATATGTAGGTCTACCACTGACCTCTCTCTGTGTGTTTAATATGTAGTTCTACCACTGTCCTCTCACTCTCTGTGTTTAATATGTAGGTCTACCACTGATCTCTCTCTGTGTTTAATATGTAGGTCTACCACTGATCTCTGTCTGTGTGTTTAATATGTAGGTCTACCACTGACCTCTCTTTGTGTTTAATATGTAGGTCTACCACTGACCTCTCTCTGTGTTTAATATGTAGGTCAACCACTGTCCTCTCTCTGTGCGTGTTTAATATGTAGGTCTACCACTGACCTCTCTGTGTGTGTTTAATATGTAGGTCTACCACTGACCTCTCTCTCTGTGTGTGTTTAATATGTAGGAATACCACTGTCCTCTCTCTCTCTGTGTGTTTAATATGTAGGTCTACCACTGACCTCTCTCTGTGTCTGTTTAATATGTAGGTCTACCACTGACCTCTCTCTGTGTGTGTTTAATATGTAGGTCTACCACTGTCCTCTCTCTGTGTGTGTTTAATATGTAGGTCTACCACTGACCTCTCTCTCTGTGTGTTTAATATGTAGGTCTACCACTGACCTCTCTCTGTGTGTGTTTAATATGTAGGTCTACCACTGTCCTCTCTCTGTGTGTTTAATATGTAGGTCTACCACTGACCTCTCTCTCTGTGTGTTTAATATGTAGGTCTACCACTGTCCTCTCTCTGTGTGTGTTTAATATGTAGGTCTACTACTGACCTCTCTCTGTGTGTTTAATATGTAGGTCTACCACTGACCTCTCTCTGTGTGTTTAATATGTAGGTCTACCACTGACCTCTCTCTGTGTGTGTTTAATATGTAGGTCTACCACTGACCTCTCTCTGTGTGTGTTTAATATGTAGGTCTACCACTGTCCTCTCTCTCTGTGTGTGTTTAATATGTAGGTCTACCACTGACCTCTCTCTCTCTGTGTTTAATATGTAGGTCTACCACTGTCCTCTCTCTGTGTGTGTTTAATATGTAGGTCTACCACTGTCCTCTCTCTCTGTGTGTGTTTAATATGTAGGTCTACCACTGACCTCTCTCTCTGTGTGTTTAATATGTAGGTCTACCACTGACCTCTCTCTCTGTGTGTTTAATATGTAGGTCTACCACTGTCCTCTCTCTCTGTGTGTGTTTAATATGTAGGTCTACCACTGTCCTCTCTCTCTCTGTTTAATATGTAGGTCTACCACTGTCCTCTCTCTCTCTGTGTTTAATATGTAGGTCTACCACTGTCCTCTCTCTGTGTGTGTTTAATATGTAGGTCTACCACTGACCTCTCTCTGTGTGTTTAATATGTAGGTCTACCACTGACCTCTCTCTGTGTGTTTAATATGTAGGTCTACCACTGACCTCTCTCTGTGTGTGTTTAATATGTAGGTCTACCACTGACCTCTCTCTGTGTGTTTAATATGTAGGTCTACCACTGACATCTCTCTGTGTGTGTTTAATATGTAGGTCTACCACTGACCTCTCTCTGTGTGTGTTTAATATGTAGGTCTACCACTGATCTCTCTCTGTGTGTGTTTAATATGTAGGTCTACCACTGTCCTCTCTCTGTGTGTGTTTAATATGTAGGTCTACCACTGACCTCTCTCTCTCTGTGTTTAATATGTAGGTCTACCACTGACCTCTCTCTCTTTGTGTTTAATATGTAGGTCGCCACTGTCCTCTCTCTCTGTGTGTGTTTAATATGTAGGTCTACCACTGTCCTCTCTCTGTGTGTGTTTAATATGTAGGTCTACCACTGACCTCTCTCTGTGTGTTTAATATGTAGGTCTACCACTGACCTCTCTCTGTGTGTGTTTAATATGTAGGTCTACCACTGTCCTCTCTCTCTGTGTTTAATATGTAGGTCTACCACTGTCCTCTCTCTCTCTCTGTGTTTAATATGTAGGTCTACCACTGTCCTCTCTCTCTGTGTGTGTTTATTATGTAGGTCTACCACTGACCTCTCTCTGTGTTTAATATGTAGGTCTACCACTGACCTCTCTCTGTGTGTTTAATATGTAGTTCTACCACTGACCTCTCTCTCTCTGTGTTTAATATGTAGGTCTACCACTGTCCTCTCTCTGTGTGTGTTTAATATGTAGGTCTACCACTGACCTCTCTCTGTGTGTTTAATATGTAGGTCTACCACTGACCTCTCTCTGTGTGTTTAATATGTAGGTCTACCACTGACCTCTCTCTGTGTGTGTTTAATATGTAGGTCTACCACTGACCTCTCTCTGTGTTTAATATGTAGGTCTACCACTGACCTCTCTCTGTGTGTTTAATATGTAGTTCTACCACTGTCCTCTCTCTCTCTGTGTTTAATATGTAGGTCTACCACTGTCCTCTCTCTGTGTGTGTTTAATATGTAGGTCTACCACTGACCTCTCTCTGTGTGTTTAATATGTAGGTCTACCACTGACCTCTCTCTGTGTGTTTAATATGTAGGTCTACCACTGACCTCTCTCTGTGTGTGTTTAATATGTAGGTCTACCACTGACCTCTCTCTGTGTGTTTAATATGTAGGTCTACCACTGACCTCTCTCTGTGTGTGTTTAATATGTAGGTCTACCACTGACCTCTCTCTGTGTGTGTTTAATATGTAGGTCTACCACTGAACTCTCTGTGTGTGTGTTTAATATGTAGGTCTACCACTGTCCTCTCTCTGTGTGTGTTTAATATGTAGGTCTACCACTGTCCTCTCTCTCTCTGTGTTTAATATGTAGGTCTACCACTGACCTCTCTCTGTGTGTGTTTAATATGTAGGTCTACCACTGTCCTCTCTCTCTCTGTGTTTAATATGTAGTTCTACCACTGACCTCTCTCTCTGTGTGTGTTTAATATGTAGGTCTACCACTGTCCTCTCTCTCTCTCTCTGTGTTTAATATCTAGGTCTACCACTGACCTTTCTCTGTGTGTTTAATATGTAGGTCTACCACTGTCCTCTCTCTCTATGTGTTTAATATGTAGGTCTACCACTGTCCTCTCTCTCTGTGTGTGTTTAATATGTAGGTCTACCACTGATCTCTCTCTGTGTGTGTTTAATATGTAGGTCTATCACTGACCTCTCTGTGTGTGTGTTTAATATCTAGGTCTACCACTGTCCTCTCTCTCTGTGTTTAATATGTAGGTCTACCACTGTCCTCTCTCTCTCTGTGTGTTTAATATGTAGGTCTACCACTGTCCTCTCTCTCTGTGTGTGTTTATTATGTAGGTCTACCACTGACCTCTCTCTGTGTTTACTATGTAGGTCTACCACTGACCCCTCTCTGTGTGTTTAATATGAGGTTCTACCACTGTCCTCTCTCTCTCTGTGTTTAATATGTAGGTCTACCACTGATCTCTCTCTGTGTTTAATATGTAGGTCTACCACTGATCTCTGTCTGTGTGTTTAATATGTAGGTCTACCACTGACCTCTCTTTGTGTTTAATATGTAGGTCTACCACTGACCTCTCTCTGTGTTTAATATGTAGGTCAACCACTGACCTCTCTCTTTGTGTTTAATATGTAGGTCTACCACTGACCTCTCTCTGTGTGTGTTTAATATGTAGGTCTACCACTGACCTCTCTCTGTGTGTGTTTAATATGTAGGTCTACCACTGACCTCTCTCTGTGTGTGTTTAATATGTAGGTCTACCACTGTCCTCTCTCTGTGTGTGTTTAATATGTAGGTCTACCACTGTCCTCTATCTGTGTATGTTTAATATGTAGCTCTACCACTGACCTCTCTCTGTGTGTGTTTAATATGTAGGTCTACCACTGACCTCTCTCTGTGTGTGTTTAATATGTAGGTCTACCAGTGTCCTCTCTCTGTGTGTGTTTAATATGTAGGTCTACCACTGTCCTCTCTCTCTCTGTGTTTAATATGTAGGTCTACCACTGACCTCTCTCTGTGTGTTTAATATGTAGGTCTACCACTGACCTCTCTCTGTGTGTGTTTAATATGTAGGTCTACCAATTACCTCTCTCTGTGTGTGTTTAATATGTAGGTCTACCACTGACCTCTCTCTGTGTGTGTTTAATATGTAGGTCTACCACTGTCCTCTCTCTGTGTGTGTTTAATATGTAGGTCTACCACTGTCCTCTCTCTCTGTGTTTAATATGTAGGTCTACCACTGTCCTCTCTCTCTCTCTGTGTTTAATATGTAGGTCTACCACTGTCCTCTCTCTCTGTGTGTGTTTAATATGTAGGTCTACCACTGTCCTCTCTCTCTCTGTGTTTAATATGTAGGTCTACCACTGACCTCTCTCTGTGTGTGTTTAATATGTAGGTCTACCACTGTCCCCTCTCTCTCTGTGTTTAATATGTAGTTCTACCACTGACCTCTCTCTCTGTGTGTGTTTAATATGTAACCACTTTCCTCTCTCTCTCTGTGTGTTTAATATCTAGGTCTACCACTGACCTTTCTCTGTGTTTAATATGTAGGTCTACCACTGTCCTCTCTCTCTGTGTGTGTTTAATATGTAGGTCTACCACTGTCCTCTCTCTGTGTGTGTGTTTATTATGTAGGTCTACCACTGACCTCTCTCTGTGTTTAATATGTAGGTCTACCACTGACCTCTCTCTGTGTGTTTAATATGTAGTTCTACCACTGTCCTCTCACTCTCTGTGTTTAATATGTAGGTCTACCACTGATCTCTCTCTGTGTTTAATATGTAGGTCTACCACTGATCTCTGTCTGTGTGTTTAATATGTAGGTCTACCACTGACCTCTCTTTGTGTTTAATATGTAGGTCTACCACTGACCTCTCTCTGTGTTTAATATGTAGGTCAACCACTGTCCTCTCTCTGTGCGTGTTTAATATGTAGGTCTACCACTGACCTCTCTGTGTGTGTTTAATATGTAGGTCTACCACTGACCTCTCTCTCTGTGTGTGTTTAATATGTAGGAATACCACTGTCCTCTCTCTCTCTGTGTGTTTAATATGTAGGTCTACCACTGACCTCTCTCTGTGTCTGTTTAATATGTAGGTCTACCACTGACCTCTCTCTGTGTGTGTTTAATATGTAGGTCTACCACTGTCCTCTCTCTGTGTGTGTTTAATATGTAGGTCTACCACTGACCTCTCTCTCTGTGTGTTTAATATGTAGGTCTACCACTGACCTCTCTCTGTGTGTGTTTAATATGTAGGTCTACCACTGACCTCTCTCTGTGTGTTTAATATGTAGGTCTACCACTGATCTCTGTCTGTGTGTTTAATATGTAGGTCTACCACTGTCCTCTCTCTGTGTGTGTTTAATATGTAGGTCTACCACTGTCCTCTCTCTCTCTGTGTTTAATATGTAGGTCTACCACTGACCTCTCTCTGTGTGTGTTTAATATGTAGGTCTACCACTGTCCCCTCTCTCTCTGTGTTTAATATGTAGTTCTACCACTGACCTCTCTCTCTGTGTGTGTTTAATATGTAACCACTTTCCTCTCTCTCTCTGTGTGTTTAATATCTAGGTCTACCACTGACCTTTCTCTGTGTTTAATATGTAGGTCTACCACTGTCCTCTCTCTCTGTGTGTGTTTAATATGTAGGTCTACCACTGTCCTCTCTCTGTGTGTGTGTTTATTATGTAGGTCTACCACTGACCTCTCTCTGTGTTTAATATGTAGGTCTACCACTGACCTCTCTCTGTGTGTTTAATATGTAGTTCTACCACTGTCCTCTCACTCTCTGTGTTTAATATGTAGGTCTACCACTGATCTCTCTCTGTGTTTAATATGTAGGTCTACCACTGATCTCTGTCTGTGTGTTTAATATGTAGGTCTACCACTGACCTCTCTTTGTGTTTAATATGTAGGTCTACCACTGACCTCTCTCTGTGTTTAATATGTAGGTCAACCACTGTCCTCTCTCTGTGCGTGTTTAATATGTAGGTCTACCACTGACCTCTCTGTGTGTGTTTAATATGTAGGTCTACCACTGACCTCTCTCTCTGTGTGTGTTTAATATGTAGGAATACCACTGTCCTCTCTCTCTCTGTGTGTTTAATATGTAGGTCTACCACTGACCTCTCTCTGTGTCTGTTTAATATGTAGGTCTACCACTGACCTCTCTCTGTGTGTGTTTAATATGTAGGTCTACCACTGTCCTCTCTCTGTGTGTGTTTAATATGTAGGTCTACCACTGACCTCTCTCTCTGTGTGTTTAATATGTAGGTCTACCACTGACCTCTCTCTGTGTGTGTTTAATATGTAGGTCTACCACTGACCTCTCTCTGTGTGTTTAATATGTAGGTCTACCACTGATCTCTGTCTGTGTGTTTAATATGTAGGTCTACCACTGTCCTCTCTCTGTGTGTTTAATATGTAGGTCTACCACTGACCTCTCTCTCTGTGTGTTTAATATGTAGGTCTACCACTGTCCTCTCTCTGTGTGTGTTTAATATGTAGGTCTACTACTGACCTCTCTCTGTGTGTTTAATATGTAGGTCTACCACTGACCTCTCTCTGTGTGTTTAATATGTAGGTCTACCACTGACCTCTCTCTGTGTGTGTTTAATATGTAGGTCTACCACTGACCTCTCTCTGTGTGTGTTTAATATGTAGGTCTACCACTGTCCTCTCTCTCTGTGTGTGTTTAATATGTAGGTCTACCACTGACCTCTCTCTCTCTGTGTTTAATATGTAGGTCTACCACTGTCCTCTCTCTGTGTGTGTTTAATATGTAGGTCTACCACTGTCCTCTCTCTCTGTGTGTGTTTAATATGTAGGTCTACCACTGACCTCTCTCTCTGTGTGTTTAATATGTAGGTCTACCACTGACCTCTCTCTCTGTGTGTTTAATATGTAGGTCTACCACTGTCCTCTCTCTCTGTGTGTGTTTAATATGTAGGTCTACCACTGTCCTCTCTCTCTCTGTTTAATATGTAGGTCTACCACTGTCCTCTCTCTCTCTGTGTTTAATATGTAGGTCTACCACTGTCCTCTCTCTGTGTGTGTTTAATATGTAGGTCTACCACTGACCTCTCTCTGTGTGTTTAATATGTAGGTCTACCACTGACCTCTCTCTGTGTGTTTAATATGTAGGTCTACCACTGACCTCTCTCTGTGTGTGTTTAATATGTAGGTCTACCACTGACCTCTCTCTGTGTGTTTAATATGTAGGTCTACCACTGACATCTCTCTGTGTGTGTTTAATATGTAGGTCTACCACTGACCTCTCTCTGTGTGTGTTTAATATGTAGGTCTACCACTGATCTCTCTCTGTGTGTGTTTAATATGTAGGTCTACCACTGTCCTCTCTCTGTGTGTGTTTAATATGTAGGTCTACCACTGACCTCTCTCTCTCTGTGTTTAATATGTAGGTCTACCACTGACCTCTCTCTCTTTGTGTTTAATATGTAGGTCGCCACTGTCCTCTCTCTCTGTGTGTGTTTAATATGTAGGTCTACCACTGTCCTCTCTCTGTGTGTGTTTAATATGTAGGTCTACCACTGACCTCTCTCTGTGTGTTTAATATGTAGGTCTACCACTGACCTCTCTCTGTGTGTGTTTAATATGTAGGTCTACCACTGTCCTCTCTCTCTGTGTTTAATATGTAGGTCTACCACTGTCCTCTCTCTCTCTCTGTGTTTAATATGTAGGTCTACCACTGTCCTCTCTCTCTGTGTGTGTTTATTATGTAGGTCTACCACTGACCTCTCTCTGTGTTTAATATGTAGGTCTACCACTGACCTCTCTCTGTGTGTTTAATATGTAGTTCTACCACTGACCTCTCTCTCTCTGTGTTTAATATGTAGGTCTACCACTGTCCTCTCTCTGTGTGTGTTTAATATGTAGGTCTACCACTGACCTCTCTCTGTGTGTTTAATATGTAGGTCTACCACTGACCTCTCTCTGTGTGTTTAATATGTAGGTCTACCACTGACCTCTCTCTGTGTGTGTTTAATATGTAGGTCTACCACTGACCTCTCTCTGTGTGTGTTTAATATGTAGGTCTACCACTGTCCTCTCTCTCTGTGTGTGTTTAATATGTAGGTCTACCACTGACCTCTCTCTCTCTGTGTTTAATATGTAGGTCTACCACTGTCCTCTCTCTGTGTGTGTTTAATATGTAGGTCTACCACTGTCCTCTCTCTCTGTGTGTGTTTAATATGTAGGTCTACCACTGACCTCTCTCTCTGTGTGTTTAATATGTAGGTCTACCACTGACCTCTCTCTCTGTGTGTTTAATATGTAGGTCTACCACTGTCCTCTCTCTCTGTGTGTGTTTAATATGTAGGTCTACCACTGTCCTCTCTCTCTCTGTTTAATATGTAGGTCTACCACTGTCCTCTCTCTCTCTGTGTGTTTAATATGTAGGTCTACCACTGACCTCTCTCTCTGTGTGTGTTTATTATGTAGGTCTACCACTGACCTCTCTCTGTGTTTAATATGTAGTTCTACCACTGACCTCTCTCTGTGTGTTTAATATGTAGTTCTACCACTGACCTCTCTCTGTGTGTGTTTAATATGTAGGTCTACCACTGACCTCTCTCTGTGTGTTTAATATGTAGGTCTACCACTGACCTCTCTCTGTGTGTTTAATATGTAGGTCTACCACTGACCTCTCTCTGTGTGTGTTTAATATGTAGGTCTACCACTGACCTCTCTCTGTGTGTTTAATATGTAGGTCTACCACTGACCTCTCTCTGTGTGTGTTTAATATGTAGGTCTACCACTGACCTCTCTCTGTGTGTGTTTAATATGTAGGTCTACCACTGACCTCTCTGTGTGTGTGTTTAATATGTAGGTCTACCACTGTCCTCTCTCTGTGTGTGTTTAATATGTAGGTCTACCACTGTCCTCTCTCTCTCTGTGTTTAATATGTAGGTCTACCACTGACCTCTCTCTGTGTGTGTTAAATATGTAGGTCTACCACTGTCCTCTCTCTCTCTCTGTGTTTAATATGTAGTTCTACCACTGACCTCTCTCTCTGTGTGTGTTTAATATGTAGGTCTACCACTGTCCTCTCTCTCTCTCTGTGTTTAATATCTAGGTCTACCACTGACCTTTCTCTGTGTGTTTAATATGTATGTCTACCACTGTCCTCTCTCTCTCTGTGTTTAATATGTAGGTCTACCACTGTCCTCTCTCTCTGTGTGTGTTTAATATGTAGGTCTACCACTGTCCTCTCTCTGTGTGTGTTTAATATGTAGGTCTATCACTGACCTCTCTGTGTGTGTGTTTAATATCTAGGTCTACCACTGTCCTCTCTCTCTGTGTTTAATATGTAGGTCTACCACTGTCCTCTCTCTCTCTCTGAGTTTAATATGTAGGTCTACCACTGTCCTCTCTCTCTGTGTGTGTTTATTATGTAGGTCTACCACTGACCTCTCTCTGTGTTTAATATGTAGGTCTACCACTGACCCCTCTCTGTGTGTTTAATATGAGGTTCTACCACTGTCCTCTCTCTCTCTGTGTTTAATATGTAGGTCTACCACTGATCTCTGTCTGTGTTTAATATGTAGGTCTACCACTGACCTCTCTTTGTGTTTAATATGTAGGTCTACCACTGACCTCTCTCTGTGTTTAATATGTAGGTCAACCACTAACCTCTCTCTGTGTGTTTAATATGTAGGTCTACCACTGACCTCTCTCTGTGTGTGTTTAATATGTAGGTCTACCACTGACCTCTCTCTGTGTGTGTTTAATATGTAGGTCTACCAATGTCCTCTCTCTGTGTGTGTTTAATATGTAGGTCTACCACTGTCCTCTCTCTCTCTTTGTGTTTAATATGTAGCTCTACCACTGACCTCTGTCTGTGTGTTTAATATGTAGGTCTACCACTGATCTCTGTCTGTGTGTTTAATATGTAGGTCTACCACTAACCTCTCTCTGTGTGTTTAATATGTAGGTCTACCACTGACCTCTCTCTGTGTGTGTTTAATATGTAGGTCTACCACTGACCTCTCTCTGTGTGTGTTTAATATGTAGGTCTACCACTGACCTCTCTCTGTGTGTGTTTAATATGTAGGTCTACCACTGTCCTCTCTCTGTGTGTGTTTAATATGTAGGTCTACCACTGTCCTCTCTCTCTCTGTGTTTAATATGTAGGTCTACCACTGACCTCTCTCTGTGTGTGTTTAATATGTAGGTCTACCACTGTCCCCTCTCTCTCTGTGTTTAATATGTAGTACTACCACTGACCTCTCTCTCTGTGTGTGTTTAATATGTAACCACTGTCCTCTCTCTCTCTGTGTGTTTAATATCTAGGTCTACCACTGACCTTTCTCTGTGTTTAATATGTAGGTCTACCACTGTCCTCTCTCTCTGTGTGTGTTTAATATGTAGGTCTACCACTGTCCTCTCTCTGTGTGTGTTTATTATGTAGGTCTACCACTGACCTCTCTCTGTGTTTAATATGTAGGTCTACCACTGACCTCTCTCTGTGTGTTTAATATGTAGTTCTACCACTGTCCTCTCACTCTCTGTGTTTAATATGTAGGTCTACCACTGATCTCTCTCTGTGTTTAATATGTAGGTCTACCACTGATCTCTGTCTGTGTGTTTAATATGTAGGTCTACCACTGACCTCTCTTTGTGTTTAATATGTAGGTCTACCACTGACCTCTCGCTGTGTTTAATATGTAGGTCAACCACTGACCTCTCTCTGTGTGTTTAATATGTAGGTCTACCACTGACCTCTCTCTGTGTGTGTTTAATATGTAGGTCTACCACTGACCTCTCTCTGTGTGTGTTTAATATGTAGGTCTACCACTGACCTCTCTCTGTGTGTGTTTAATATGTAGGTCTACCACTGACCTCTCTGTGTGTGTTTAATATGTAGGTCTAACACTGACCTCTCTCTGTGTGTTTAATATGTAGGTCTACCACTGTCCTCTCTCTGTGTGTGTTTAATATGTAGGTGTACCACTGTCCTCTCTCTCTCTCTGTGTGTTTACTATGTAGCTCTACCACTGACCTCTCTCTGTGTGTTTAATATGTAGGTCTACCACTGTCCTCTCTCTGTGTGTGTTTAATATGTAGGTCTACCACTGTCCTCTCTCTCTCTTTGTGTTTAATATGTAGCTCTACCACTGACCTCTGTCTGTGTGTTTAATATGTAGGTCTACCACTGATCTCTGTCTGTGTGTTTAATATGTAGGTCTACCACTAACCTCTCTCTGTGTGTTTAATATGTAGGTCTACCACTGACCTCTCTCTGTGTGTGTTTAATATGTAGGTCTACCACTGACCTCTCTCTGTGTGTGTTTAATATGTAGGTCTACCACTGACCTCTCTGTGTGTGTTTAATATGTAGGTCTACCACTGACCTCTCTCTGTGTGTTTAATATGTAGGTCTACCACTGTCCTCTCTCTGTGTGTGTTTAATATGTAGGTGTACCACTGTCCTCTCTCTCTCTCTGTGTGTTTACTATGTAGCTCTACCACTGACCTCTCTCTGTGTGTTTAATATGTAGGTCTACCACTGTCCTCTCTCTGTGTGTGTTTAATTTGTAGGTCTACCACTGTCCTCTCTCTCTCTTTGTGTTTAATATGTAGCTCTACCACTGACCTCTGTCTGTGTGTTTAATATGTAGGTCTACCACTGATCTCTGTCTGTGTGTTTAATATGTAGGTCTACCACTAACCTCTCTCTGTGTGTTTAATATGTAGGTCTACCACTGACCACTCTCTGTGTGTGTTTAATATGTAGGTCTACCACTGACCTCTCTCTGTGTGTGTTTAATATGTAGGTCTACCACTGACCTCTCTCTGTGTGTGTTTAATATGTAGGTCTACCACTGTCCTCTCTCTGTGTGTGTTTAATATGTAGGTCTACCACTGTCCTCTCTCTCTCTGTGTTTAATATGTAGGTCTACCACTGACCTCTCTCTGTGTGTGTTTAATATGTAGGTATACCACTGTCCCCTCTCTCTCTGTGTTTAATATGTAGTTCTACCACTGACCTCTCTCTCTGTGTGTGTTTAATATGTAACCACTGTCCTCTCTCTCTCTGTGTGTTTAATATCTAGGTCTACCACTGACCTTTCTCTGTGTTTAATATGTAGGTCTACCACTGTCCTCTCTCTCTGTGTGTGTTTAATATGTAGGTCTACCACTGTCCTCTCTCTGTGTGTGTTTATTATGTAGGTCTACCACTGACCTCTCTCTGTGTTTAATATGTAGGTCTACCACTGACCTCTCTCTGTGTGTGTTTAATATGTAGTTCTACCACTGTCCTCTCACTCTCTGTGTTTAATATGTAGGTCTACCACTGATCTCTCTCTGTGTTTAATATGTAGGTCTACCACTGATCTCTGTCTGTGTGTTTAATATGTAGGTCTACCACTGACCTCTCTTTGTGTTTAATATGTAGGTCTACCACTGACCTCTCTCTGTGTTTAATATGTAGGTAAACCACTGACCTCTCTCTGTGTGTTTAATATGTAGGTCTACCACTGACCTCTCTCTGTGTGTGTTTAATATGTAGGTCTACCACTGACCTCTCTCTGTGTGTGTTTAATATGTAGGTCTACCACTGACCTCTCTCTGTGTGTGTTTAATATGTAGGTCTACCACTGACCTCTCTGTGTGTGTTTAATATGTAGGTCTACCACTGACCTCTCTCTGTGTGTTTAATATGTAGGTCTACCACTGTCCTCTCTCTGTGTGTGTTTAATATGTTGGTGTACCACTGTCCTCTCTCTCTCTCTCTGTGTTTAATATGTAGCTCTACCACTGACCTCTCTCTGTGTGTTTAATATGTAGGTCTACCACTGATCTCTGTCTGTGTGTTTAATATGTAGGTCTACCACTGACCTCTCTCTGTGTGTTTAATATGTAGGTCTACCACTGACCTCTCTCTGTGTGTGTTTAATATGTAGGTCTACCACTGACCTCTCTCTGTGTGTGTTTAATATGTAGGTCTACCACTGACCTCTCTCTGTGTGTGTTTAATATGTAGGTCTACCACTGTCCTCTCTCTGTGTGTGTTTAATATGTAGGTCTACCACTGTCCTCTCTCTCTCTGTGTTTAATATGTAGGTCTACCACTGACCTCTCTCTGTGTGTGTTTAATATGTAGGTCTACCACTGTCCTCTCTCTCTCTGTGTTTAATATGTAGGTCTACCACTGACCTTTCTCTCTGTGTGTTTAATATGTAGGTCTACCACTCTCCTCTCTCTCTGTGTGTGTTTAATATCTAGGTCTACCACTGACCTTTCTCTGTGTGTTTAATATGTAGGTCTACCACTGTCCTCTCTCTCTCTCTCTGTGTTTAATATGTAGGTCTACCACTGTCCTCTCTCTGTGTGTTTAATATGTAGTTCTACCACTGTCCTCTCTCTCTATGTTTAATATGTAGGTCTACCACTGATCTCTCTCTGTGTTTAATATGTAGGTCTACCACTGATCTCTGTCTGTGTGTTTAATATGTAGGTCTACCACTGACCTCTCTTTGTGTTTAATATGTAGGTCTACCACTGACCTCTCTCTGTGTTTAATATGTAGGTCTACCACTGACCTCTCTCTGTGTTTAATATGTAGGTCTACCACTGATCTCTCTCTGTGTTTAATATGTAGGTCTACCACTGACCTTTCTCTGTGTCTTTAATATGTAGGTCTACCACTGACCTCTCTCTGTGTGTGTTTAATATGTAGGTCTACCACTGTCCTCTCTCTGTGTGTGTTTAATATGTAGGTCTACCACTGTCCTCTCTCTCTCTGTGTTTAATATGTAGTTCTACCACTGACCTCTCTCTCTGTGTGTGTTTAATATGTAACCACTGTCCTCTCTCTCTCTGTGTGTTTAATATCTAGGTCTACCACTGACCTTTCTCTGTGTTTAATATGTAGGTCTACCACTGTCCTCTCTCTCTGTGTGTGTTTAATATGTAGGTCTACCACTGTCCTCTCTCTGTGTGTGTTTATTATGTAGGTCTACCACTGACCTCTCGCTGTGTTTAATATGTAGGTCTACCACTGACCTCTCTCTGTGTGTGTTTAATATGTAGGTCTACCACTGTCCTCTCTCTCTGTGTTTAATATGTAGGTCTACCACTGTCCTCTCTCTCTCTCTGTGTTTAATATGTAGGTCTACCACTGTCCTCTCTCTCTGTGTGTGTTTATTATGTAGGTCTACCACTGACCTCTCTCTGTGTTTAATATGTAGGTCTACCACTGACCTCTCTCTGTGTGTGTTTAATATGTAGGTCTACCACTGACCTCTCTGTGTGTGTTTAATATGTAGGTCTACCACTGATCTCTGTCTGTGTGTTTAATATGTAGGTCTACCACTGTCCTCTCTCTGTGTGTTTAATATGTAGGTCTACCACTGACCTCTCTCTCTCTGTGTTTAATATGTAGGTCTACCACTGACCTCTCTCTCTGTGTGTTTAATATGTAGGTCTACCACTGTCCTCTCTCTCTGTGTGTGTTTAATATGTAGGTCTACCACTGTCCTCTCTCTGTGTGTGTTTAATATGTAGGTCTACCACTGACCTCTCTCTGTGTGTTTAATATGTAGGTCTACCACTGACCTCTCTCTGTGTGTGTTTAATATGTAGGTCTACCACTGTCCTCTCTCTCTGTGTTTAATATGTAGGTCTACCACTGTCCTCTCTCTCTCTCTGTGTTTAATATGTAGGTCTACCACTGTCCTCTCTCTCTGTGTGTGTTTATTATGTAGGTCTACCACTGACCTCTCTCTGTGTTTAATATGTAGGTCTACCACTGACCTTTCTCTGTGTGTTTAATATGTAGGTCTACCACTGTCCTCTCTCTCTCTCTCTGTGTTTAATATGTAGGTCTACCACTGTCCTCTCTCTGTGTGTTTAATATGTAGTTCTACCACTGTCCTCTCTCTCTATGTTTAATATGTAGGTCTACCACTGATCTCTCTCTGTGTTTAATATGTAGGTCTACCACTGATCTCTGTCTGTGTGTTTAATATGTAGGTCTACCACTGACCTCTCTTTGTGTTTAATATGTAGGTCAACCACTGACCTCTCTCTGTGTGTTTAATATGTAGGTCTACCACTGACCTCTCTCTGTGTGTGTTTAATATGTAGGTCTACCACTGACCTCTCTCTGTGTGTGTTTAATATGTAGGTCTACCACTGACCTCTCTCTGTGTGTGTTTAATATGTAGGTCTACCACTGACCTCTCTGTGTGTGTTTAATATGTAGGTCTACCACTGACCTCTCTCTGTGTGTTTAATATGTAGGTCTACCACTGTCCTCTCTCTGTGTGTGTTTAATATGTTGGTGTACCACTGTCCTCTCTCTCTCTCTGTGTGTTTAATATGTAGCTCTACCACTGACCTCTCTCTGTGTGTTTAATATGTAGGTCTACCACTGATCTCTGTCTGTGTGTTTAATATGTAGGTCTACCACTGACCTCTCTCTGTGTGTTTAATATGTAGGTCTACCACTGACCTCTCTCTGTGTGTGTTTAATATGTAGGTCTACCACTGACCTCTCTCTGTGTGTGTTTAATATGTAGGTCTACCACTGACCTCTCTCTGTGTGTGTTTAATATGTAGGTCTACCACTGTCCTCTCTCTGTGTGTGTTTAATATGTAGGTCTACCACTGTCCTCTCTCTCTCTGTGTTTAATATGTAGGTCTACCACTGACCTCTCTCTGTGTGTGTTTAATATGTAGGTCTACCACTGTCCTCTCTCTCTCTGTGTTTAATATGTAGGTCTACCACTGACCTCTCTCTCTCTGTGTTTAATATGTAGGTCTACCACTGTCCTCTCTCTGTGTGTGTTTAATATGTAGGTCTACCACTGTCCTCTCTCTCTCTTTGTGTTTAATATGTAGCTCTACCACTGACCTCTGTCTGTGTGTTTAATATGTAGGTCTACCACTGATCTCTGTCTGTGTGTTTAATATGTAGGTCTACCACTAACCTCTCTCTGTGTGTTTAATATGTAGGTCTACCACTGACCTCTCTCTGTGTGTGTTTAATATGTAGGTCTACCACTGACCTCTCTCTGTGTGTGTTTAATATGTAGGTCTACCACTGACCTCTCTGTGTGTGTTTAATATGTAGGTCTACCACTGACCTCTCTCTGTGTGTTTAATATGTAGGTCTACCACTGTCCTCTCTCTGTGTGTGTTTAATATGTAGGTGTACCACTGTCCTCTCTCTCTCTCTGTGTGTTTACTATGTAGCTCTACCACTGACCTCTCTCTGTGTGTTTAATATGTAGGTCTACCACTGTCCTCTCTCTGTGTGTGTTTAATTTGTAGGTCTACCACTGTCCTCTCTCTCTCTTTGTGTTTAATATGTAGCTCTACCACTGACCTCTGTCTGTGTGTTTAATATGTAGGTCTACCACTGATCTCTGTCTGTGTGTTTAATATGTAGGTCTACCACTAACCTCTCTCTGTGTGTTTAATATGTAGGTCTACCACTGACCTCTCTCTGTGTGTGTTTAATATGTAGGTCTACCACTGACCTCTCTCTGTGTGTGTTTAATATGTAGGTCTACCACTGACCTCTCTCTGTGTGTGTTTAATATGTAGGTCTACCACTGTCCTCTCTCTGTGTGTGTTTAATATGTAGGTCTACCACTGTCCTCTCTCTCTCTGTGTTTAATATGTAGGTCTACCACTGACCTCTCTCTGCGTGTGTTTAATATGTAGGTCTACCACTGTCCCCTCTCTCTCTGTGTTTAATATGTAGTTCTACCACTGACCTCTCTCTCTGTGTGTGTTTAATATGTAACCACTGTCCTCTCTCTCTCTGTGTGTTTAATATCTAGGTCTACCACTGACCTTTCTCTGTGTTTAATATGTAGGTCTACCACTGTCCTCTCTCTCTGTGTGTGTTTAATATGTAGGTCTACCACTGTCCTCTCTCTGTGTGTGTTTATTATGTAGGTCTACCACTGACCTCTCTCTGTGTTTAATATGTAGGTCTACCACTGACCTCTCTCTGTGTGTGTTTAATATGTAGTTCTACCACTGTCCTCTCACTCTCTGTGTTTAATATGTAGGTCTACCACTGATCTCTCTCTGTGTTTAATATGTAGGTCTACCACTGATCTCTGTCTGTGTGTTTAATATGTAGGTCTACCACTGACCTCTCTTTGTGTTTAATATGTAGGTCTACCACTGACCTCTCTCTGTGTTTAATATGTAGGTAAACCACTGACCTCTCTCTGTGTGTTTAATATGTAGGTCTACCACTGACCTCTCTCTGTGTGTGTTTAATATGTAGGTCTACCACTGACCTCTCTCTGTGTGTGTTTAATATGTAGGTCTACCACTGACCTCTCTCTGTGTGTGTTTAATATGTAGGTCTACCACTGACCTCTCTGTGTGTGTTTAATATGTAGGTCTACCACTGACCTCTCTCTGTGTGTTTAATATGTAGGTCTACCACTGTCCTCTCTCTGTGTGTGTTTAATATGTTGGTGTACCACTGTCCTCTCTCTCTCTCTCTGTGTTTAATATGTAGCTCTACCACTGACCTCTCTCTGTGTGTTTAATATGTAGGTCTACCACTGATCTCTGTCTGTGTGTTTAATATGTAGGTCTACCACTGACCTCTCTCTGTGTGTTTAATATGTAGGTCTACCACTGACCTCTCTCTGTGTGTGTTTAATATGTAGGTCTACCACTGACCTCTCTCTGTGTGTGTTTAATATGTAGGTCTACCACTGACCTCTCTCTGTGTGTGTTTAATATGTAGGTCTACCACTGTCCTCTCTCTGTGTGTGTTTAATATGTAGGTCTACCACTGTCCTCTCTCTCTCTGTGTTTAATATGTAGGTCTACCACTGACCTCTCTCTGTGTGTGTTTAATATGTAGGTCTACCACTGTCCTCTCTCTCTCTGTGTTTAATATGTAGGTCTACCACTGACCTCTCTCTCTGTGTGTTTAATATGTAGGTCTACCACTCTCCTCTCTCTCTGTGTGTGTTTAATATCTAGGTCTACCACTGACCTTTCTCTGTGTGTTTAATATGTAGGTCTACCACTGTCCTCTCTCTCTCTCTCTGTGTTTAATATGTAGGTCTACCACTGTCCTCTCTCTGTGTGTTTAATATGTAGTTCTACCACTGTCCTCTCTCTCTCTATGTTTAATATGTAGGTCTACCACTGATCTCTCTCTGTGTTTAATATGTAGGTCTACCACTGATCTCTGTCTGTGTGTTTAATATGTAGGTCTACCACTGACCTCTCTTTGTGTTTAATATGTAGGTCTACCACTGACCTCTCTCTGTGTTTAATATGTAGGTCTACCACTGACCTCTCTCTGTGTTTAATATGTAGGTCTACCACTGATCTCTCTCTGTGTTTAATATGTAGGTCTACCACTGACCTTTCTCTGTGTCTTTAATATGTAGGTCTACCACTGACCTCTCTCTGTGTGTGTTTAATATGTAGGTCTACCACTGTCCTCTCTCTGTGTGTGTTTAATATGTAGGTCTACCACTGTCCTCTCTCTCTCTGTGTTTAATATGTAGGTCTACCACTGACCTCTCTCTGTGTGTGTTTAATATGTAGGTCTACCACTGGCCCCTCTCTCTCTGTGTTTAATATGTAGTTCTACCACTGACCTCTCTCTCTGTGTGTGTTTAATATGTAACCACTGTCCTCTCTCTCTCTGTGTGTTTAATATCTAGGTCTACCACTGACCTTTCTCTGTGTTTAATATGTAGGTCTACCACTGTCCTCTCTCTCTGTGTGTGTTTAATATGTAGGTCTACCACTGTCCTCTCTCTGTGTGTGTTTATTATGTAGGTCTACCACTGACCTCTCGCTGTGTTTAATATGTAGGTCTACCACTGACCTCTCTCTGTGTGTTTAATATGTAGTTCTACCACTGTCCTCTCACTCTCTGTGTTTAATATGTAGGTCTACCACTGATCTCTCTCTTTGTTTAATATGTAGGTCTACCACTGATCTCTGTCTGTGTGTTTAATATGTAGGTCTACCACTGACCTCTCTTTGTGTTTAATATGTAGGTCAACCACTGACATCTCTCTGTGTGTTTAATATGTAGGTCTACCACTGACCTCTCTCTGTGTGTGTTTAATATGTAGGTCTACCACTGACCTCTCTCTGTGTGTGTTTAATATGTAGGTCTACCACTGACCTCTCTCTGTGTGTGTTTAATATGTAGGTCTACCACTGACCTCTCTGTGTGTGTTTAATATGTAGGTCTACCACTGACCTCTCTCTGTGTGTTTAATATGTAGGTCTACCACTGTCCTCTCTCTGTGTGTGTTTAATATGTTGGTGTACCACTGTCCTCTCTCTCTCTCTGTGTGTTTAATATGTAGCTCTACCACTGACCTCTCTCTGTGTGTTTAATATGTAGGTCTACCACTGATCTCTGTCTGTGTGTTTAATATGTAGGTCTACCACTGACCTCTCTCTGTGTGTTTAATATGTAGGTCTACCACTGACCTCTCTCTGTGTGTGTTTAATATGTAGGTCTACCACTGACCTCTCTCTGTGTGTGTTTAATATGTAGGTCTACCACTGACCTCTCTCTGTGTGTGTTTAATATGTAGGTCTACCACTGTCCTCTCTCTGTGTGTGTTTAATATGTAGGTCTACCACTGTCCTCTCTCTCTCTGTGTTTAATATGTAGGTCTACCACTGACCTCTCTCTGTGTGTGTTTAATATGTAGGTCTACCACTGTCCTCTCTCTCTCTGTGTTTAATATGTAGGTCTACCACTGACCTCTCTCTCTGTGTGTGTTTAATATGTAGGTCTACCACTCTCCTCTCTCTCTGTGTGTGTTTAATATCTAGGTCTACCACTGACCTTTCTCTGTGTGTTTAATATGTAGGTCTACCACTGTCCTCTCTCTCTCTCTCTCTGTGTTTAATATGTAGGTCTACCACTGTCCTCTCTCTGTGTGTTTAATATGTAGTTCTACCACTGTCCTCTCACTCTCTGTGTTTAATATGTAGGTCTACCACTGATCTCTCTCTTTGTTTAATATGTAGGTCTACCACTGATCTCTGTCTGTGTGTTTAATATGTAGGTCTACCACTGACCTCTCTTTGTGTTTAATATGTAGGTCAACCACTGACATCTCTCTGTGTGTTTAATATGTAGGTCTACCACTGACCTCTCTCTGTGTGTGTTTAATATGTAGGTCTACCACTGACCTCTCTCTGTGTGTGTTTAATATGTAGGTCTACCACTGACCTCTCTCTGTGTGTGTTTAATATGTAGGTCTACCACTGACCTCTCTGTGTGTGTTTAATATGTAGGTCTACCACTGACCTCTCTCTGTGTGTTTAATATGTAGGTCTACCTCTGTCCTCTCTCTGTGTGTGTTTATTATGTTGGTGTAACACTGTCCTCTCTCTCTCTCTGTGTGTTTAATATGTAGCTCTACCACTGACCTCTCTCTGTGTGTTTAATATGTAGGTCTACCACTGATCTCTGTCTGTGTGTTTAATATGTAGGTCTACCACTGACCTCTCTCTGTGTGTTTAATATGTAGGTCTACCACTGACCTCTCTCTGTGTGTGTTTAATATGTAGGTCTACCACTGACCTCTCTCTGTGTGTGTTTAATATGTAGGTCTACCACTGACCTCTCTCTGTGTGTGTTTAATATGTAGGTCTACCACTGTCCTCTCTCTGTGTGTGTTTAATATGTAGGTCTACCACTGTCCTCTCTCTCTCTGTGTTTAATATGTAGGTCTACCACTGACCTCTCTCTGTGTGTGTTTAATATGTAGGTCTACCACTGTCCTCTCTCTCTCTGTGTTTAATATGTAGGTCTACCACTGACCTCTCTCTCTGTGTGTGTTTAATATGTAGGTCTACCACTCTCCTCTCTCTCTGTGTGTGTTTAATATCTAGGTCTACCACTGACCTTTCTCTGTGTGTTTAATATGTAGGTCTACCACTGTCCTCTCTCTCTCTCTCTCTGTGTTTAATATGTAGGTCTACCACTGTCCTCTCTCTGTGTGTTTAATATGTAGTTCTACCACTGTCCTCTCTCTCTCTATGTTTAATATGTAGGTCTACCAGTGATCTCTCTCTGTGTTTAATATGTAGGTCTACCACTGATCTCTGTCTGTGTGTTTAATATGTAGGTCTACCACTGATCTCTGTCTGTGTGTTAAATATGTAGGTCTACCACTGACCTCTCTTTGTGTTTAATATGTAGGTCTACCACTGACCTCTCTCTGTGTTTAATATGTAGGTCTACCACTGACCTCTCTCTGTGTTTAATATGTAGGTCTACCACTGATCTCTCTCTGTGTTTAATATGTAGGTCTACCACTGACCTTTCTCTGTGTCTTTAATATGTAGGTCTACCACTGACCTCTCTCTGTGTGTTTAATATGTAGGTCTACCACTGACCTCTCTCTGTGTGTTTAATATGTAGGTCTACCACTGACCTCTCTCTGTGTGTATAATATGTAGGTCTACCACTGTCCTATCTCTCTCTGTGTTTAATATGTAGGTCTACCACTGACCTCTCTCTCTGTGTGTTGAATATGTAGGTCTACCACTGTCCTCTCTCTCTGTATGTGTTTAATATGTAGGTCTACCACTGTCCTCTCTCTGTGTGTGTTTAATATGTAGGTCTACCACTGTCCTCTCTCTGTGTGTGTTTAATATGTAGGTCTACCACTGTCCTCTCTCTCTGTGTGTGTTTATTATGTAGGTCTACCACTGTCCTCTCTCTGTGATTAATATGTAGGTCTACCACTGACCTCTCTCTGTGTGTTTAATATGTAGTTCTACCACTGACCTCTCTCTCTCTGTGTTTAATATGTAGGTCTACCACTGTCCTCTCTCTGTGTGTGTTTAATATGTAGGTCTACTACTGACCTCTCTCTGTGTGTTTAATATGTAGGTCTACCACTGACCTCTCTCTGTGTGTTTAATATGTAGGTCTACCACTGACCTCTCTCTGTGTGTGTTTAATATGTAGGTCTACCACTGACCTCTCTCTGTGTGTGTTTAATATGTAGGTCTACCACTGACCTCTCTCTGTGTGTGTTTAATATGTAGGTCTACCACTGTCCTCTCTCTCTGTGTGTGTTTAATATGTAGGTCTACCACTGTCCTCTCTCTCTGTGTGTGTTTAATATGTAGGTCTACCACTGACTTCTATCTCTCTGTGTTTAATATGTAGGTCTACCACTGTCCTCTCTCTGTGTGTGTTTAATATGTAGGTCTACCACTGTCCTCTCTCTCTGTGTGTGTTTAATATGTAGGTCTACCACTGACCTCTCTCTCTGTGTGTATAATATGTAGGTCTACCACTGACCTCTCTCTCTCTGTGTTTAATATGTAGGTCTACCACTGTCCTCTCTCTCTGTGTGTGTTTAATATGTAGGTCTACCACTGTCCTCTCTCTCTCTGTTTAATATGTAGGTCTACCACTGTCCTCTCTCTCTCTGTGTGTTTAATATGTAGGTCTACCACTGACATCTCTCTCTGTGTGTGTTTATTATGTAGGTCTACCACTGACCTCTCTCTGTGTTTAATATGTAGGTCTACCACTGACCTCTCTCTGTGTGTGTTTAATATGTAGGTCTACCACTGACCTCTCTCTGTGTGTTTAATATGTAGGTCTACCACTGACCTCTCTCTGTGTGTGTTTAATATGTAGGTCTACCACTGACCTCTCTCTGTGTGTGTTTAATATGTAGGTCTACCACTGACCTCTCTCTGTGTGTGTTTAATATGTAGGTCTACCACTGTCCTCTCTCTGTGTGTGTTTAATATGTAGGTCTACCACTGTCCTCTCTCTCTCTGTGTTTAATATGTAGGTCTACCACTGACCTCTCTCTGTGTGTGTTTAATATGTAGGTCTACCACTGTCCTCTCTCTCTCTGTGTTTAATATGTAGTTCTACCACTGACCTCTCTCTCTGTGTGTGTTTAATATGTAGGTCTACCACTGTCCTCTCTCTCTCTGTGTTTTTAATATCTAGGTCTACCACTGACCTTTCTCTGTGTGTTTAATATGTAGGTCTACCACTGTCCTCTCTCTCTCTGTGTTTAATATGTAGGTCTACCACTGTCCTCTCTCTCTGTGTGTGTTTAATATGTAGGTCTACCACTGACCTCTCTCTGTGTGTGTTTAATATGTAGGTCTATCACTGACCTCTCTGTGTGTGTGTTTAATATCTAGGTCTACCACTGTCCTCTCTCTCTGTGTTTAATATGTAGGTCTACCACTGTCCTCTCTCTCTCTCTGTGTTTAATATGTAGGTCTACCACTGTCCTCTCTCTCTGTGTGTGTTTATTATGTAGGTCTACCACTGACCTCTCTCTGTGTTTAATATGTAGATCTACCACTGACCCCTCTCTGTGTGTTTAATATGTCGTTCTACCACTGTCCTCTCTCTGTGTGTTTAATATGTAGGTCTACCACTGATCTCTCTCTGTGTTTAATATGTAGGTCTACCACTGTCCTCTCTCTCTGTGTTTAATATGTAGTTCTACCACTGTCCTCTCTCTCTGTGTTTAATATGTAGGTCTACCACTGATCTCTCTCTGTGTTTAATATGTAGGTCTACCACTGACCTCTCTCTGTGTGTTTAATATGTAGGTCTACCACTGTCCTCTCTCTGTGTGTGTTTAATATGTTGGTGTACCACTGTCCTCTCTCTCTCTCTGTGTGTTTAATATGTAGCTCTACCACTGACCTCTCTCTGTGTGTTTAATATGTAGGTCTACCACTGATCTCTGTCTGTGTGTTTAATATGTAGGTCTACCACTGACCTCTCTCTGTGTGTTTAATATGTAGGTCTACCACTGACCTCTCTCTGTGTGTGTTTAATATGTAGGTCTACCACTGACCTCTCTCTGTGTGTGTTTAATATGTAGGTCTACCACTGACCTCTCTCTGTGTGTGTTTAATATGTAGGTCTACCACTGTCCTCTCTCTGTGTGTGTTTAATATGTAGGTCTACCACTGTCCTCTCTCTCTCTGTGTTTAATATGTAGGTCTACCACTGACCTCTCTCTGTGTGTGTTTAATATGTAGGTCTACCACTGTCCTCTCTCTCTCTGTGTTTAATATGTAGGTCTACCACTGACCTCTCTCTCTGTGTGTGTTTAATATGTAGGTCTACCACTCTCCTCTCTCTCTGTGTGTGTTTAATATCTAGGTCTACCACTGACCTTTCTCTGTGTGTTTAATATGTAGGTCTACCACTGTCCTCTCTCTCTCTCTCTCTGTGTTTAATATGTAGGTCTACCACTGTCCTCTCTCTGTGTGTTTAATATGTAGTTCTACCACTGTCCTCTCTCTCTCTATGTTTAATATGTAGGTCTACCACTGATCTCTCTCTGTGTTTAATATGTAGGTCTACCACTGATCTCTGTCTGTGTGTTTAATATGTAGGTCTACCACTGATCTCTGTCTGTGTGTTTAATATGTAGGTCTACCACTGACCTCTCTTTGTGTTTAATATGTAGGTCTACCACTGACCTCTCTCTGTGTTTAATATGTAGGTCTACCGCTGACCTCTCTCTGTGTTTAATATGTAGGTCTACCACTGATCTCTCTCTGTGTTTAATATGTAGGTCTACCACTGACCTTTCTCTGTGTCTTTAATATGTAGGTCTACCACTGACCTCTCTCTGTGTGTTTAATATGTAGGTCTACCACTGACCTCTCTCTGTGTGTTTAATATGTAGGTCTACCACTGACCTCTCTCTGTGTGTTTAATATGTAGGTCTACCACTGTCCTATCTCTCTCTGTGTTTAATATGTAGGTCTACCACTGACCTCTCTCTCTGTGTGTTGAATATGTAGGTCTACCACTGTCCTATCTCTCTGTATGTGTTTAATATGTAGGTCTACCACTGTCCTCTCTCTGTGTGTGTTTAATATGTAGGTCTACCACTGTCCTCTCTCTGTGTGTGTTTAATATGTAGGTCTACCACTGTCCTCTCTCTCTGTGTGTGTTTATTATGTAGGTCTACCACTGTCCTCTCTCTGTGATTAATATGTAGGTCTACCACTGACCTCTCTCTGTGTGTTTAATATGTAGTTCTACCACTGACCTCTCTCTCTCTGTGTTTAATATGTAGGTCTACTACTGTCCTCTCTCTGTGTGTGTTTAATATGTAGGTCTACTACTGACCTCTCTCTGTGTGTTTAATATGTAGGTCTACCACTGACCTCTCTCTGTGTGTTTAATATGTAGGTCTACCACTGACCTCTCTCTGTGTGTGTTTAATATGTAGGTCTACCACTGACCTCTCTCTGTGTGTGTTTAATATGTAGGTCTACCACTGACCTCTCTCTGTGTGTGTTTAATATGTAGGTCTACCACTGTCCTCTCTCTCTGTGTGTGTTTAATATGTAGGTCTACCACTGTCCTCTCTCTCTGTGTGTGTTTAATATGTAGGTCTACCACTGACTTCTATCTCTCTGTGTTTAATATGTAGGTCTACCACTGTCCTCTCTCTGTGTGTGTTTAATATGTAGGTCTACCACTGTCCTCTCTCTCTGTGTGTGTTTAATATGTAGGTCTACCACTGACCTCTCTCTCTGTGTGTATAATATGTAGGTCTACCACTGACCTCTCTCTCTCTGTGTTTAATATGTAGGTCTACCACTGTCCTCTCTCTCTGTGTGTGTTTAATATGTAGGTCTACCACTGTCCTCTCTCTCTCTGTTTAATATGTAGGTCTACCACTGTCCTCTCTCTCTCTGTGTGTTTAATATGTAGGTCTACCACTGACCTCTCTCTCTGTGTGTGTTTATTATGTAGGTCTACCACTGACCTCTCTCTGTGTTTAATATGTAGGTCTACCACTGACCTCTCTCTGTGTGTGTTTAATATGTAGGTCTACCACTGACCTCTCTCTGTGTGTTTAATATGTAGGTCTACCACTGACCTCTCTCTGTGTGTGTTTAATATGTAGGTCTACCACTGACCTCTCTCTGTGTGTGTTTAATATGTAGGTCTACCACTGACCTCTCTCTGTGTGTGTTTAATATGTAGGTCTACCACTGTCCTCTCTCTGTGTGTGTTTAATATGTAGGTCTACCACTGTCCTCTCTCTCTCTGTGTTTAATATGTAGGTCTACCACTGACCTCTCTCTGTGTGTGTTTAATATGTAGGTCTACCACTGTCCTCTCTCTCTCTGTGTTTAATATGTAGTTCTACCACTGACCTCTCTCTCTGTGTGTGTTTAATATGTAGGTCTACCACTGCCCTCTCTCTCTCTGTGTTTTTAATATCTAGGTCTACCACTGACCTTTCTCTGTGTGTTTAATATGTAGGTCTACCGCTGTCCTCTCTCTCTCTGTGTTTAATATGTAGGTCTACCACTGTCCTCTCTCTCTGTGTGTGTTTAATATGTAGGTCTACCACTGACCTCTCTCTGTGTGTGTTTAATATGTAGGTCTATCACTGACCTCTCTGTGTGTGTGTTTAATATCTAGGTCTACCACTGTCCTCTCTCTCTGTGTTTAATATGTAGGTCTACCACTGTCCTCTCTCTCTCTCTGTGTTTAATATGTAGGTCTACCACTGTCCTCTCTCTCTGTGTGTGTTTATTATGTAGGTCTACCACTGACCTCTCTCTGTGTTTAATATGTAGGTCTACCACTGACCCCTCTCTGTGTGTTTAATATGTCGTTCTACCACTGTCCTCTCTCTGTGTGTTTAATATGTAGGTCTACCACTGATCTCTCTCTGTGTTTAATATGTAGGTCTACCACTGTCCTCTCTCTCTGTGTTTAATATGTAGTTCTACCACTGTCCTCTCTCTCTGTGTTTAATATGTAGGTCTACCACTGATCTCTCTCTGTGTTTAATATGTAGGTCTACCACTGATCTCTGTCTGTGTGTTTAATATGTAGGTCTACCACTGACCTCGCTCTGTGTGTGTTTAATATGTAGGTCTACCACTGATCTCTCTGTGTGTGTTTAATATGTAGGTCTACCACTGACCTCTCTCTGTGTGTGTTTAATATGTAGGTCTACCACTGACCTCTCTCTGTGTGTGTTTAATATGTAGGTCTACCACTGTCCTCTCTCTGTGTGTGTTTAATATGTAGGTCTACCACTGTCCTCTATCTGTGTATGTTTAATATGTAGCTCTACCACTGACCTCTCTCTGTGTGTGTTTAATATGTAGGTCTACCACTGACCTCTCTCTGTGTGTGTTTAATATGTAGGTCTACCACTGTCCTCTCTCTGTGTGTGTTTAATATGTAGGTCTACCACTGTCCTCTCTCTCTCTGTGTGTTTAATATGTAGCTCTACCACTGACCTCTGTTTGTGTGTTTAATATGTAGGTCTACCACTGACCTCTCTCTGTGTGTTTAATATGTAGGTCTACCACTGACCTCTCTCTGTGTGTGTTTAATATGTAGGTCTACCACTGACCTCTCTCTGTGTGTGTTTAATATGTAGGTCTACCACTGACCTCTCTCTGTGTGTGTTTAATATGTAGGTCTACCACTGTCCTCTCTCTGTGTGTGTTTAATATGTAGGTCTACCACTGTCCTCTCTCTCTCTGTGTTTAATATGTAGGTCTACCACTGACCTCTCTCTGTGTGTGTTTAATATGTAGGTCTACCACTGTCCTCTCTCTCTCTGTGTTTAATATGTAGTTCTACCACTGACCTCTCTCTCTGTGTGTGTTTAATATGTAACCACTGTCCTCTCTCTCTCTGTGTGTTTAATATCTAGGTCTACCACTGACCTTTCTCTGTGTTTAATATGTAGGTCTACCACTGTCCTCTCTCTCTGTGTGTGTTTAATATGTAGGTCTACCACTGTCCTCTCTCTCTGTGTGTGTTTATTATGTAGGTCTACCACTGACCTCTCTCTGTGTTTAATATGTAGGTCTACCACTGACCTCTCTCTGTGTGTTTAATATGTAGTTCTACCACTGTCCTCTCTGTCTGTGTGTTTAATATGTAGGTCTACCACTGACCTCTCTCTGTGTGTGTTTAATATGTAGGTCTACCACTGACCTCTCTCTGTGTGTGTTTAATATGTAGGTCTACCACTGACCTCTCTCTGTGTGTGTTTAATATGTAGGTCTACCACTGACCTCTCTCTGTGTGTGTTTAATATGTAGGTCTACCACTGTCCTCTCTCTGTGTGTGTTTAATATGTAGGTCTACCACTGTCCTCTATCTGTGTATGTTTAATATGTAGCTCTACCACTGACCTCTCTCTGTGTGTGTTTAATATGTAGGTCTACCACTGACCTCTCTCTGTGTGTGTTTAATATGTAGGTCTACCACTGTCCTCTCTCTTTGTGTGTTTAATATGTAGGTCTACCACTGTCCTCTCTCTCTCTGTGTGTTTAATATGTAGCTCTACCACTGACCTCTGTCTGTGTGTTTAATATGCAGGTCTACCACTGATCTCTGTCTGTGTTTAATATGTAGGTCTACCACTGATCTCTGTCTGTGTGTTTAATATGTAGGTCTACCACTGATCTCTCTCTGTGTTTAATATGTAGGTCTACCACTGACCTCTCTCTGTGTGTTTAATATGTAGGTCTACCACTGTCCTCTCTCTGTGTGTGTTTAATATGTTGGTGTACCACTGTCCTCTCTCTCTCTCTGTGTGTTTAATATGTAGCTCTACCACTGACCTCTCTCTGTGTGTTTAATATGTAGGTCTACCACTGATCTCTGTCTGTGTGTTTAATATGTAGGTCTACCACTGACCTCTCTCTGTGTGTTTAATATGTAGGTCTACCACTGACCTCTCTCTGTGTGTGTTTAATATGTAGGTCTACCACTGACCTCTCTCTGTGTGTGTTTAATATGTAGGTCTACCACTGACCTCTCTCTGTGTGTGTTTAATATGTAGGTCTACCACTGTCCTCTCTCTGTGTGTGTTTAATATGTAGGTCTACCACTGTCCTCTCTCTCTCTGTGTTTAATATGTAGGTCTACCACTGACCTCTCTCTGTGTGTGTTTAATATGTAGGTCTACCACTGTCCTCTCTCTCTCTGTGTTTAATATGTAGGTCTACCACTGACCTCTCTCTCTGTGTGTGTTTAATATGTAGGTCTACCACTCTCCTCTCTCTCTGTGTGTGTTTAATATCTAGGTCTACCACTGACCTTTCTCTGTGTGTTTAATATGTAGGTCTACCACTGTCCTCTCTCTCTCTCTCTCTGTGTTTAATATGTAGGTCTACCACTGTCCTCTCTCTGTGTGTTTAATATGTAGTTCTACCACTGTCCTCTCTCTCTCTATGTTTAATATGTAGGTCTACCACTGATCTCTCTCTGTGTTTAATATGTAGGTCTACCACTGATCTCTGTCTGTGTGTTTAATATGTAGGTCTACCACTGATCTCTGTCTGTGTGTTTAATATGTAGGTCTACCACTGACCTCTCTTTGTGTTTAATATGTAGGTCTACCACTGACCTCTCTCTGTGTTTAATATGTAGGTCTACCGCTGACCTCTCTCTGTGTTTAATATGTAGGTCTACCACTGATCTCTCTCTGTGTTTAATATGTAGGTCTACCACTGACCTTTCTCTGTGTCTTTAATATGTAGGTCTACCACTGACCTCTCTCTGTGTGTTTAATATGTAGGTCTACCACTGACCTCTCTCTGTGTGTTTAATATGTAGGTCTACCACTGACCTCTCTCTGTGTGTTTAATATGTAGGTCTACCACTGTCCTATCTCTCTCTGTGTTTAATATGTAGGTCTACCACTGACCTCTCTCTCTGTGTGTTGAATATGTAGGTCTACCACTGTCCTATCTCTCTGTATGTGTTTAATATGTAGGTCTACCACTGTCCTCTCTCTGTGTGTGTTTAATATGTAGGTCTACCACTGTCCTCTCTCTGTGTGTGTTTAATATGTAGGTCTACCACTGTCCTCTCTCTCTGTGTGTGTTTATTATGTAGGTCTACCACTGTCCTCTCTCTGTGATTAATATGTAGGTCTACCACTGACCTCTCTCTGTGTGTTTAATATGTAGTTCTACCACTGACCTCTCTCTCTCTGTGTTTAATATGTAGGTCTACCACTGTCCTCTCTCTGTGTGTGTTTAATATGTAGGTCTACTACTGACCTCTCTCTGTGTGTTTAATATGTAGGTCTACCACTGACCTCTCTCTGTGTGTTTAATATGTAGGTCTACCACTGACCTCTCTCTGTGTGTGTTTAATATGTAGGTCTACCACTGACCTCTCTCTGTGTGTGTTTAATATGTAGGTCTACCACTGACCTCTCTCTGTGTGTGTTTAATATGTAGGTCTACCACTGTCCTCTCTCTCTGTGTGTGTTTAATATGTAGGTCTACCACTGTCCTCTCTCTCTGTGTGTGTTTAATATGTAGGTCTACCACTGACTTCTATCTCTCTGTGTTTAATATGTAGGTCTACCACTGTCCTCTCTCTGTGTGTGTTTAATATGTAGGTCTACCACTGTCCTCTCTCTCTGTGTGTGTTTAATATGTAGGTCTACCACTGACCTCTCTCTCTGTGTGTATAATATGTAGGTCTACCACTGACCTCTCTCTCTCTGTGTTTAATATGTAGGTCTACCACTGTCCTCTCTCTCTGTGTGTGTTTAATATGTAGGTCTACCACTGTCCTCTCTCTCTCTGTTTAATATGTAGGTCTACCACTGTCCTCTCTCTCTCTGTGTGTTTAATATGTAGGTCTACCACTGACCTCTCTCTCTGTGTGTGTTTATTATGTAGGTCTACCACTGACCTCTCTCTGTGTTTAATATGTAGGTCTACCACTGACCTCTCTCTGTGTGTGTTTAATATGTAGGTCTACCACTGACCTCTCTCTGTGTGTTTAATATGTAGGTCTACCACTGACCTCTCTCTGTGTGTGTTTAATATGTAGGTCTACCACTGACCTCTCTCTGTGTGTGTTTAATATGTAGGTCTACCACTGACCTCTCTCTGTGTGTGTTTAATATGTAGGTCTACCACTGTCCTCTCTCTGTGTGTGTTTAATATGTAGGTCTACCACTGTCCTCTCTCTCTCTGTGTTTAATATGTAGGTCTACCACTGACCTCTCTCTGTGTGTGTTTAATATGTAGGTCTACCACTGTCCTCTCTCTCTCTGTGTTTAATATGTAGTTCTACCACTGACCTCTCTCTCTGTGTGTGTTTAATATGTAGGTCTACCACTGCCCTCTCTCTCTCTGTGTTTTTAATATCTAGGTCTACCACTGACCTTTCTCTGTGTGTTTAATATGTAGGTCTACCGCTGTCCTCTCTCTCTCTGTGTTTAATATGTAGGTCTACCACTGTCCTCTCTCTCTGTGTGTGTTTAATATGTAGGTCTACCACTGACCTCTCTCTGTGTGTGTTTAATATGTAGGTCTATCACTGACCTCTCTGTGTGTGTGTTTAATATCTAGGTCTACCACTGTCCTCTCTCTCTGTGTTTAATATGTAGGTCTACCACTGTCCTCTCTCTCTCTCTGTGTTTAATATGTAGGTCTACCACTGTCCTCTCTCTCTGTGTGTGTTTATTATGTAGGTCTACCACTGACCTCTCTCTGTGTTTAATATGTAGGTCTACCACTGACCCCTCTCTGTGTGTTTAATATGTCGTTCTACCACTGTCCTCTCTCTGTGTGTTTAATATGTAGGTCTACCACTGATCTCTCTCTGTGTTTAATATGTAGGTCTACCACTGTCCTCTCTCTCTGTGTTTAATATGTAGTTCTACCACTGTCCTCTCTCTCTGTGTTTAATATGTAGGTCTACCACTGATCTCTCTCTGTGTTTAATATGTAGGTCTACCACTGATCTCTGTCTGTGTGTTTAATATGTAGGTCTACCACTGACCTCGCTCTGTGTGTGTTTAATATGTAGGTCTACCACTGATCTCTCTGTGTGTGTTTAATATGTAGGTCTACCACTGACCTCTCTCTGTGTGTGTTTAATATGTAGGTCTACCACTGACCTCTCTCTGTGTGTGTTTAATATGTAGGTCTACCACTGTCCTCTCTCTGTGTGTGTTTAATATGTAGGTCTACCACTGTCCTCTATCTGTGTATGTTTAATATGTAGCTCTACCACTGACCTCTCTCTGTGTGTGTTTAATATGTAGGTCTACCACTGACCTCTCTCTGTGTGTGTTTAATATGTAGGTCTACCACTGTCCTCTCTCTGTGTGTGTTTAATATGTAGGTCTACCACTGTCCTCTCTCTCTCTGTGTGTTTAATATGTAGCTCTACCACTGACCTCTGTTTGTGTGTTTAATATGTAGGTCTACCACTGACCTCTCTCTGTGTGTTTAATATGTAGGTCTACCACTGACCTCTCTCTGTGTGTGTTTAATATGTAGGTCTACCACTGACCTCTCTCTGTGTGTGTTTAATATGTAGGTCTACCACTGACCTCTCTCTGTGTGTGTTTAATATGTAGGTCTACCACTGTCCTCTCTCTGTGTGTGTTTAATATGTAGGTCTACCACTGTCCTCTCTCTCTCTGTGTTTAATATGTAGGTCTACCACTGACCTCTCTCTGTGTGTGTTTAATATGTAGGTCTACCACTGTCCTCTCTCTCTCTGTGTTTAATATGTAGTTCTACCACTGACCTCTCTCTCTGTGTGTGTTTAATATGTAACCACTGTCCTCTCTCTCTCTGTGTGTTTAATATCTAGGTCTACCACTGACCTTTCTCTGTGTTTAATATGTAGGTCTACCACTGTCCTCTCTCTCTGTGTGTGTTTAATATGTAGGTCTACCACTGTCCTCTCTCTCTGTGTGTGTTTATTATGTAGGTCTACCACTGACCTCTCTCTGTGTTTAATATGTAGGTCTACCACTGACCTCTCTCTGTGTGTTTAATATGTAGTTCTACCACTGTCCTCTCTGTCTGTGTGTTTAATATGTAGGTCTACCACTGACCTCTCTCTGTGTGTGTTTAATATGTAGGTCTACCACTGACCTCTCTCTGTGTGTGTTTAATATGTAGGTCTACCACTGACCTCTCTCTGTGTGTGTTTAATATGTAGGTCTACCACTGACCTCTCTCTGTGTGTGTTTAATATGTAGGTCTACCACTGTCCTCTCTCTGTGTGTGTTTAATATGTAGGTCTACCACTGTCCTCTATCTGTGTATGTTTAATATGTAGCTCTACCACTGACCTCTCTCTGTGTGTGTTTAATATGTAGGTCTACCACTGACCTCTCTCTGTGTGTGTTTAATATGTAGGTCTACCACTGTCCTCTCTCTTTGTGTGTTTAATATGTAGGTCTACCACTGTCCTCTCTCTCTCTGTGTGTTTAATATGTAGCTCTACCACTGACCTCTGTCTGTGTGTTTAATATGCAGGTCTACCACTGATCTCTGTCTGTGTGTTTAATATGTAGGTCTACCACTGACCTCTCTCTGTGTGTTTAATATGTAGGTCTACCACTGACCTCTCTCTGTGTGTGTTTAATATGTAGGTCTACCACTGACCTCTCTCTGTGTGTGTTTAATATGTAGGTCTACCACTGACCTCTCTCTGTGTGTGTTTAATATGTAGGTCTACCACTGTCCTCTCTCTGTGTGTGTTTAATATATAGGTCTACCACTGTCCTCTCTCTCTGTGTGTTTAATATGTAGGTCTACCACTGACCTCTCTCTGTGTGTGTTTAATATGTAGGTCTACCACTGTCCTCTCTCTCTCTGTGTTTAATATGTAGTTCTACCACTGACCTCTCTCTCTGTGTGTGTTTAATATGTAACCACTGTCCTCTCTCTCTCTGTGTGTTTAATATCTAGGTCTACCACTGACCTTTCTCTGTGTTTAATATGTAGGTCTACCACTGTCCTCTCTCTCTGTGTGTGTTTAATATGTAGGTCTACCACTGTCCTCTCTCTCTGTGTGTGTTTATTATGTAGGTCTACCACTGACCTCTCTGTGTGTGTTTAATATGTAGGTCTACCACTGACCTCTCTCTGTGTGTGTTTAATATGTAGGTCTACCACTGACCTCTCTCTGTGTGTTTAATATGTAGGTCTACCACTGACCTCTCTCTGTGTGTGTTTAATATGTAGGTCTACCACTGACCTCTCTCTGTGTGTGTTTAATATGTAGGTCTACCACTGTCCTCTCTCTGTGTGTGTTTAATATGTAGGTCTACCACTGTCCTCTATCTGTGTATGTTTAATATGTAGCTCTACCACTGACCTCTCTCTGTGTGTGTTTAATATGTAGGTCTACCACTGACCTCTCTCTGTGTGTGTTTAATATGTAGGTCTACCACTGTCCTCTCTCTTTGTGTGTTTAATATGTAGGTCTACCACTGTCCTCTCTCTCTCTGTGTGTTTAATATGTAGCTCTACCACTGACCTCTGTCTGTGTGTTTAATATGCAGGTCTACCACTGATCTCTGTCTGTGTGTTTAATATGTAGGTCTACCACTGACCTCTCTCTGTGTGTTTAATATGTAGGTCTACCACTGACCTCTCTCTGTGTGTGTTTAATATGTAGGTCTACCACTGACCTCTCTCTGTGTGTGTTTAATATGTAGGTCTACCACTGACCTCTCTCTGTGTGTGTTTAATATGTAGGTCTACCACTGTCCTCTCTCTGTGTGTGTTTAATATATAGGTCTACCACTGTCCTCTCTCTCTGTGTGTTTAATATGTAGGTCTACCACTGACCTCTCTCTGTGTGTATTTAATATGTAGGTCTACCACTGTCCTCTCTCTCTCTGTGTTTAATATGTAGTTCTACCACTGACCTCTCTCTCTGTGTGTGTTTAATATGTAACCACTGTCCTCTCTCTCTCTGTGTGTTTAATATCTAGGTCTACCACTGACCTTTCTCTGTGTTTAATATGTAGGTCTACCACTGTCCTCTCTCTCTGTGTGTGTTTAATATGTAGGTCTACCACTGTCCTCTCTCTCTGTGTGTGTTTATTATGTAGGTCTACCACTGACCTCTCTGTGTGTGTTTAATATGTAGGTCTACCACTGACCTCTCTCTGTGTGTTTAATATGTAGTTCTACCACTGTCCTCTCACTCTCTGTGTTTAATATGTAGGTCTACCACTGATCTCTCTCTGTGTTTAATATGTAGGTCTACCACTGATCTCTGTCTGTGTGTTTAATATGTAGGTCTACCACTGACCTCTCTTTGTGTTTAATATGTAGGTCTACCACTGACCTCTCTCTGTGTTTAATATGTAGGTCAAGCACTGACCTCTCTCTGTGTGTTTAATATGTAGGTCTACCACTGACCTCTCTCTGTGTGTGTTTAATATGTAGGTCTACCACTGACCTCTCTCTGTGTGTGTTTAATATGTAGGTCTACCACTGACCTCTCCCTGTGTGTGTTTAATATGTAGGTCTACCACTGACCTCTCTCTGTGTGTATTTAATATGTAGGTCTACCACTGTCCTCTCTCTCTCTGTGTTTAATATGTAGTTCTACCACTGACCTCTCTCTCTGTGTGTGTTTAATATGTAACCACTGTCCTCTCTCTCTCTGTGTGTTTAATATCTAGGTCTACCACTGACCTTTCTCTGTGTTTAATATGTAGGTCTACCACTGTCCTCTCTCTCTGTGTGTGTTTAATATGTAGGTCTACCACTGTCCTCTCTCTCTGTGTGTGTTTATTATGTAGGTCTACCACTGACCTCTCTGTGTGTGTTTAATATGTAGGTCTACCACTGACCTCTCTCTGTGTGTTTAATATGTAGTTCTACCACTGTCCTCTCACTCTCTGTGTTTAATATGTAGGTCTACCACTGATCTCTCTCTGTGTTTAATATGTAGGTCTACCACTGATCTCTGTCTGTGTGTTTAATATGTAGGTCTACCACTGACCTCTCTTTGTGTTTAATATGTAGGTCTACCACTGACCTCTCTCTGTGTTTAATATGTAGGTCAAGCACTGACCTCTCTCTGTGTGTTTAATATGTAGGTCTACCACTGACCTCTCTCTGTGTGTGTTTAATATGTAGGTCTACCACTGACCTCTCTCTGTGTGTGTTTAATATGTAGGTCTACCACTGACCTCTCCCTGTGTGTGTTTAATATGTAGGTCTACCACTGACCTCTCTGTGTGTGTTTAATATGTAGGTCTACCACTGTCCTCTCTCTGTGTGTGTTTAATATGTAGGTGTACCACTGTCCTCTCTCTCTCTCTGTGTGTTTAATATGTAGGTCTACCACTGACCTCTCTCTGTGTGTTTAATATGTAGGTCTACCACTAACCTCTCTCTGTGTGTTTAATATGTAGGTCTACCACTGTCCTCTCTCTGTGTGTGTTTAATATGTAGGTCTACCACTGTCCTCTCTCTCTCTGTGTTTAATATGTAGGTCTACCACTGTCCTCTCTCTGTGTGTGTTTAATATGTAGGTCTACCACTGTCCTCTCTCTCTCTCTCTGTGTTTAATATGTAGGTCTACCACTGACCTCTCTCTGTGTGTGTTTAATATGTAGGTCTACCACTGTCCTCTCTCTCTCTGTGTTTAATATGTAGGTCTACCACTGACCTCTCTCTATGTGTGTGTTTAATATGTAGGTCTACCACTCTCCTCTCTCTGTGTGTGTTTTTAATATCTAGGTCTACCACTGACCTTTCTCTGTGTGTTTAATATGTAGGTCTACCACTGTCCTCTCTCTGTGTTTAATATGTAGGTCTACCACTGACCTCTCTCTGTGTGTTTAATATGTAGTTCTACCACTGTCCTCTCTCTCTCTATGTTTAATATGTAGGTCTACCACTGATCTCTCTCTGTGTTTAATATGTAGGTCTACCACTGATCTCTGTCTGTGTGTTTAATATGTAGGTCTACCACTGACCTCTCTTTGTGTTTAATATGTAGGTCTACCACTGACCTCTCTCTGTGTTTAATATGTAGGTCTACCACTGACCTCTCTCTGTGTTTAATATGTAGGTCTACCACTGATCTCTCTCTGTGTGTGTAATATGTAGGTCTACCACTGTCCTCTCTCTGTGTGTGTTTAATATGTAGGTCTACCACTGTCCTCTCTCTCTGTGTGTGTTTATTATGTAGGTCTACCACTGTCCTCTCTCTGTGATTAATATGTAGGTCTACCACTGACCTCTCTCTGTGTGTTTAATATGTAGTTCTACCACTGACCTCTCTCTCTCTGTGTTTAATATGTAGGTCTACCACTGTCCTCTCTCTGTGTGTGTTTAATATGTAGGTCTACTACTGACCTCTCTCTGTGTGTTTAATATGTAGGTCTACCACTGACCTCTCTCTGTGTGTTTAATATGTAGGTCTACCACTGACCTCTCTCTGTGTGTGTTTAATATGTAGGTCTACCACTGACCTCTCTCTGTGTGTGTTTAATATGTAGGTCTACCACTGTCCTCTCTCTGTGTGTGTTTAATATGTAGGTCTACCACTGTCCTCTCTCTCTGTGTGTGTTTAATATGTAGGTCTACCACTGACCTCTCTCTCTGTGTGTATAATATGTAGGTCTACCACTGACCTCTCTCTCTCTGTGTTTAATATGTAGGTCTACCACTGTCCTCTCTCTCTGTGTGTGTTTAATATGTAGGTCTACCACTGTCCTCTCTCTCTCTGTTTAATATGTAGGTCTACCACTGTCCTCTCTCTCTCTGTGTGTTTAATATGTAGGTCTACCACTGACCTCTCTCTCTGTGTGTGTTTATTATGTAGGTCTACCACTGACCTCTCTCTGTGTTTAATATGTAGGTCTACCACTGACCTCTCTCTGTGTGTGTTTAATATGTAGGTCTACCACTGACCTCTCTCTGTGTGTTTAATATGTAGGTCTACCACTGTCCTCTCTCTGTGTGTGTTTAATATGTAGGTCTACCACTGACCTCTCTCTGTGTGTGTTTAATATGTAGGTCTACCACTGACCTCTCTCTGTGTGTGTTTAATATGTAGGTCTACCACTGTCCTCTCTCTGTGTGTGTTTAATATGTAGGTCTACCACTGTCCTCTCTCTCTCTGTGTTTAATATGTAGGTCTACCACTGACCTCTCTCTGTGTGTGTTTAATATGTAGGTCTACCACTGTCCTCTCTCTCTGTGTGTGTTTAATATGTAGGTCTACCACTGACCTCTCTCTGTGTGTGTTTAATATGTAGGTCTATCACTGACCTCTCTGTGTGTGTGTTTAATATCTAGGTCTACCACTGTCCTCTCTCTCTGTGTTTAATATGTAGGTCTACCACTGTCCTCTCTCTCTCTCTGTGTTTAATATGTAGGTCTACCACTGTCCTCTCTCTCTGTGTGTGTTTATTATGTAGGTCTACCACTGACCTCTCTCTGTGTTTAATATGTAGGTCTACCACTGACCCCTCTCTGTGTGTTTAATATGTCGTTCTACCACTGTCCTCTCTCTGTGTGTTTAATATGTAGGTCTACCACTGATCTATCTCTGTGTTTAATATGTAGGTCTACCACTGTCCTCTCTCTCTGTGTTTAATATGTAGTTCTACCACTGTCCTCTCTCTCTGTGTTTAATATGTAGGTCTACCACTGATCTCTCTCTGTGTTTAATATGTAGGTCTACCACTGATCTCTGTCTGTGTGTTTAATATGTAGGTCTACCACTGACCTCTCTCTGTGTGTGTTTAATATGTAGGTCTACCACTGACCTCTCTCTGTGTGTGTTTAATATGTAGGTCTACCACTGACCTCTCTCTGTGTGTGTTTAATATGTAGGTCTACCACTGACCTCTCTCTGTGTGTGTTTAATATGTAGGTCTACCACTGTCCTCTCTCTGTGTGTGTTTAATATGTAGGTCTACCACTGTCCTCTATCTGTGTATGTTTAATATGTAGCTCTACCACTGACCTCTCTCTGTGTGTGTTTAATATGTAGGTCTACCACTGACCTCTCTCTGTGTGTGTTTAATATGTAGGTCTACCACTGTCCTCTCTCTGTGTGTGTTTAATATGTAGGTCTACCACTGTCCTCTCTCTCTCTGTGTGTTTAATATGTAGCTCTACCACTGACCTCTGTCTGTGTGTTTAATATGTAGGTCTACCACTGATCTCTGTCTGTGTGTTTAATATGTAGGTCTACCACTGACCTCTCTCTGTGTGTTTAATATGTAGGTCTACCACTGACCTCTCTCTGTGTGTGTTTAATATGTAGGTCTACCACTGACCTCTCTCTGTGTGTGTTTAATATGTAGGTCTACCACTGACCTCTCTCTGTGTGTGTTTAATATGTAGGTCTACCACTGTCCTCTCTCTGTGTGTGTTTAATATGTAGGTCTACCACTGTCCTCTCTCTCTCTGTGTTTAATATGTAGGTCTACCACTGACCTCTCTCTGTGTGTGTTTAATATGTAGGTCTACCACTGTCCTCTCTCTCTCTGTGTTTAATATGTAGTTCTACCACTGACCTCTCTCTCTGTGTGTGTTTAATATGTAACCACTGTCCTCTCTCTCTCTGTGTGTTTAATATCTAGGTCTACCACTGACCTTTCTCTGTGTTTAATATGTAGGTCTACCACTGTCCTCTCTCTCTGTGTGTGTTTAATATGTAGGTCTACCACTGTCCTCTCTCTCTGTGTGTGTTTATTATGTAGGTCTACCACTGACCTCTCTCTGTGTTTATTATGTAGGTCTACCACTGACCTCTCTCTGTGTGTTTAATATGTAGTTCTACCACTGTCCTCTCTGTCTGTGTGTTTAATATGTAGGTCTACCACTGACCTCTCTCTGTGTGTGTTTAATATGTAGGTCTACCACTGACCTCTCTCTGTGTGTGTTTAATATGTAGGTCTACCACTGACCTCTCTCTGTGTGTGTTTAATATGTAGGTCTACCACTGACCTCTCTCTGTGTGTGTTTAATATGTAGGTCTACCACTGTCCTCTATCTGTGTATGTTTAATATGTAGCTCTACCACTGACCTCTCTCTGTGTGTGTTTAATATGTAGGTCTACCACTGACCTCTCTCTGTGTGTGTTTAATATGTCGGTCTACCACTGTCCTCTCTCTTTGTGTGTTTAATATGTAGGTCTACCACTGTCCTCTCTCTCTCTGTGTGTTTAATATGTAGCTCTACCACTGACCTCTGTCTGTGTGTTTAATATGTAGGTCTACCACTGATCTCTGTCTGTGTGTTTAATATGTAGGTCTACCACTGACCTCTCTCTGTGTGTTTAATATGTAGGTCTACCACTGACCTCTCTCTGTGTGTGTTTAATATGTAGGTCTACCACTGACCTCTCTCTGTGTGTGTTTAATATGTAGGTCTACCACTGACCTCTCTCTGTGTGTGTTTAATATGTAGGTCTACCACTGTCCTCTCTCTGTGTGTGTTTAATATATAGGTCTACCACTGTCCTCTCTCTCTGTGTGTTTAATATGTAGGTCTACCACTGACCTCTCTCTGTGTGTGTTTAATATGTAGGTCTACCACTGTCCTCTCTCTCTCTGTGTTTAATATGTAGTTCTACCACTGACCTCTCTTTGTGTTTAATATGTAGGTCTACCACTGTCCTCTCTCTCTGTGTGTGTTTATTATGTAGGTCTACCACTGACCTCTCTGTGTGTGTTTAATATGTAGGTCTACCACTGACCTCTCTCTGTGTGTTTAATATGTAGTTCTACCACTGTCCTCTCACTCTCTGTGTTTAATATGTAGGTCTACCACTGATCTCTCTCTGTGTTTAATATGTAGGTCTACCACTGATCTCTGTCTGTGTGTTTAATATGTAGGTCTACCACTGACCTCTCTTTGTGTTTAATATGTAGGTCTACCACTGACCTCTCTCTGTGTTTAATATGTAGGTCAACCACTGACCTCTCTCTGTGTGTTTAATATGTAGGTCTACCACTGACCTCTCTCTGTGTGTGTTTAATATGTAGGTCTACCACTGACCTCTCTCTGTGTGTGTTTAATATGTAGGTCTACCACTGACCTCTCCCTGTGTGTGTTTAATATGTAGGTCTACCACTGACCTCTCTGTGTGTGTTTAATATGTAGGTCTACCACTGTCCTCTCTCTGTGTGTGTTTAATATGTAGGTGTACCACTGTCCTCTCTCTCTCTCTGTGTGTTTAATATGTAGGTCTACCACTGACCTCTCTCTGTGTGTTTAATATGTAGGTCTACCACTGACCTCTCTCTGTGTGTTTAATATGTAGGTCTACCACTGTCTTCTCTCTGTGTGTGTTTAATATGTAGGTCTACCACTGTCCTCTCTCTCTCTGTGTTTAATATGTAGGTCTACCACTGTCCTCTCTCTGTGTGTGTTTAATATGTAGGTCTACCACTGTCCTCTCTCTCTCTCTGTGTTTAATATGTAGGTCTACCACTGACCTCTCTCTGTGTGTGTTTAATATGTAGGTCTACCACTGTCCTCTCTCTCTCTGTGTTTAATATGTAGGTCTACCACTGACCTCTCTCTATGTGTGTGTTTAATATGTAGGTCTACCACTCTCCTCTCTCTGTGTGTGTGTTTAATATCTAGGTCTACCACTGACCTTTCTCTGTGTGTTTAATATGTAGGTCTACCACTGTCCTCTCTCTGTGTTTAATATGTAGGTCTACCACTGACCTCTCTCTGTGTGTTTAATATGTAGTTCTACCACTGTCCTCTCTCTCTCTATGTTTAATATGTAGGTCTACCACTGATCTCTCTCTGTGTTTAATATGTAGGTCTACCACTGATCTCTGTCTGTGTGTTTAATATGTAGGTCTACCACTGACCTCTCTGTGTGTGTAATATGTAGGTCTACCACTGACCTCTCTCTGTGTGTTTAATATGTAGGTCTAACACTGATCTCTCTCTGTGTTTAATATGTAGGTCTACCACTGACCTTTCTCTGTGTCTTTAATATGTAGGTCTACCACTGACCTCTCTCTGTGTGTTTAATATGTAGGTCTACCACTGACCTCTCTCTGTGTGTTTAATATGTAGGTCTACCACTGACCTCTCTCTGTGTGTTTAATATGTAGGTCTACCACTGTCCTCTCTCTCTCTGTGTGTTTAATATGTAGGTCAACCACTGACCGCTCTCTGTGTGTTTAATATGTAGGTCTACCACTGATCTCTCTCTGTGTTTAATATGTAGGTTTACCACTGATCTCTGTCTGTGTGTTTAATATGTAGGTCTACCACTGTCCTCTCTCTCTGTGTGTGTTTAATATGTAGGTCTACCACTGATCTCTCTCTGTGTTTAATATGTAGGTCTACCACTGTCCTCTCTCTCTGTGTGTGTTTAATATGTAGGTCTACCACTGTCCTCTCTCTCTGTGTGTGTGTTTAATATGTAGGTCTACCACTGACCTCTCTCTGTGTGTGTTTAATATGTAGGTCTACCACTGTCCTCTCTCTCTGTGTTTAATATGTAGGTCTACCACTGTCCTCTCTCTCTGTGTGTGTTTAATATGTAGGTCTACCACTGTCCTCTCTCTCTGTGTGTGTGTTTAATATGTAGGTCTACCACTGATCTCTGTCTCTGTATACAGTACATATATTGTTTCAGTTGGAAAGACTTTTAACTCTATATCCCTCACAGGGCTGTAACTACATATGAGAACACCAAGGTTCAGACCTAATTTTTACTAATTTGATATTTTTTTAATATAATAAAACTATATTTTTTGTACAAAATAAAGAAAATCCATTAGTGGTAAACATTCTGCTCCCAGCGTTGATCAAAGCTCAAGGTGCTTCTATTCTTGATCTGACTGAGTTGTAATCACGCCTGCTTCTCTGCGAATGAGTGGAATCATGAACAGTGGTTTGTTTGTTATGTTCGCCCCCGAACATGCCTCCAGATTTGCCTTTTTTTAGCAGCACATCCAACAATCTCTCAAACGGCTATCTCCGCCCTCTTGCGGTACAGACCAAGGACCTGAGATGTGAAACAAACTACACTAGCTTGTAGTTGGCTCAAGTAGGCAACTACAGACGCTGCTGACAGTGTTTTTGCTAGATGCTGGACAAAATGCAATTTTAAAACTGTCCCGCGACTCTTGCTGTGTCTACAGACATCCACCAAACAAAAACCAGCTCTCTGAGAATGACTGCTGGTAAATAGTTGCTTACTGATATGTCAGTCAGGTGGCTAGCAGCCGGCAGAGACGTTTATTGCAGTAACATTGAAGGTCTCTGGCTAGTATTCCTCATCCAAGAAGGATGAAGTAAGAAGCTAACGTTAAACAGATTCTACCTCAGCTGGAGCAAAAAATAGGCTACTAAGTTGTCAGTAACTTTGCTTTACAGAGAGTGGACTACTGAGACAGACAGTGATGTGTCACTCAGTGGTGAGGCTGAGGCAGGCTGCAATGCATGCAGGAGAAGCAGAGGAGACAGAGAGAGAGAGAGAGCGGTTAGTACATAGGTTCCCAAACTTGGGGTCTGGGGCCTCATGTGGGGTCCCCTGAGAAAATCTGTACTAATCTTAACAAACAAGTTAGGAATATATGTTTCAGTATGAACATCCCCATATGGCCTATCTTCCCTATAGGCCGATACCTACATTAAAATGCAAGCAATGCAGTTCTAAAAATGTAATCGTTTTTGTTTATATCGGTGGTTGTTTGTCTTATCTTATCTTATTACGCCCACTGGAGTTTATAGTTGACCCATTACCCACTTATTTTTGGCCCTAAATCACTGATATGAATACAGAATTGTAAGTAATATTCTATTAACTCATGTAAATGTGATAATATGATCATCTGTGTGCTCCATTGATGTCTGCTGGTACGGAGCTTGATTAGTGCCTCGGAGGACAAATGTGAACGCTTTGTAATTTGAGAAAAGAGATATCTATGTAACGGGTTTACTATTTGATGTAATTCATCATTACAACTGACGAAACAGTCACTGATGCTACGTGTCAGTGTGAATCAGTTCTCACATTTCCCCCCTTTCCCCTCTATAACATTACAACTGTATAGCTAATAGGCTCTGTGTTTGTAGATCGACTGAGGTGAATGAACCTACAGCAAGTGATAATGGCCCCCTTACAGATCTCACTGAAATGCAAACCCTGGTTAGGGCCCTGATCCCTCATAGAATTAATTCCCATATGGGTCCATGCCACACCTAGGTTCAAACACATAATTACTCGACTCGTTTGAAAATACAGCTCAAAACAACTACTTATATTTGAAGTACTGTATTTACATGCCTTTGTAAAAACCAAATATTCTGCCAGATGGTATTTGAAATACATTTGGAAAGTACTAAATCAACAGTAGCTGTATATGTATGGTTCATGCAAAGGCACGTTGGCGTCAAGGTTTTAACAGAGCATGCTATGGAAAGTGTACACATGTATAGGTTACGTACAGTAATAACTTACATCAAATTGTATCAGAATAACTAAATCAGCTGCTAATTGAACAAAAAAATATGTATTTGTAATTCTGCACTCCATAATGTATTAATTACTATCAGAAATTCTAAACCTGATTGAAACAATTATTCCACAACACCAGTAAATACATACAAACTCAGTGGGTTGGCCCTGGTTCTGGGTAGGCAGCACAGTGGGTTGGCCCTGGTTCTGGGTAGGCAGCACAGTGGTTTGGCCCTGGTTCTGGGTAGGCAGCACAGTGGGTTGGCCCTGGTTCTGGGTAGGCAGCACAGTGGGTTGGCCCTGGTTCTGGGTAGGCAGCACAGTGGGTTGGCCCTGGTTCTGGGTAGGCAGCACAGTGGGTTGGCCCTGGTTCTGGGTAGGCAGCACAGTGGGTTGGCCCTGGTTCTGGGTAGGCAGCACAGTGGCATGGCTCGGGTTCAGTTTAGCTGTGGTAGCTTGGTTCTGGCCAAGTCCAGTCCTGGACATTACCAGAGCCTGAGGGCGAGGAGTGTTTTATGAGGAAGATCACATCCTTGCTGAGGTGGGACAAAGTGAGAAGAAGCTCGAATCATGTCCTTTCCCATTTTCCCCATCACTGTGACATTCACCAGTCATTTTATCAGAAGGGTGAAAAGATTGATGGAATGTTGTGGCTTTACGCTTCAGCTGAAGATCTGTCTGTCTGAGCTGTTGATTTCAGTATTATTGTCAACAGACAGTACACAGTGATACGCACACACACACACACACACACACACACACACACACACACACACACACACACACACACACACACACACACACACACACACACACACACACACACACACACACACACACACACACACACACACACACACAGCTGATAGCTTTAACATATCAAGTCCGGCTTAGTGTTTTACAGTCCTGGCCTTCCAGCATGACTCCTGAAATAGATATCACAGAGAACCAAATTTGGTGTGACTGTGCTGTCAAAGACAATCTCTCAGTTCCTCTATTTAACTCAAATTCTTGAATCACGTTTTACTACCAGTGGCTATAATGTTGGCGAGAGCGTGAGACGCTGACACATTACTGTAAATATTTGTCCTCGTCTTTCATTCCGAGGTATTTGGAACCATGAATGCATTATTCACACTTAACTTTCATCAGTTCTTGGAATAGTGCTTGTTGACCTGTAAAACTGCTATTTCCAAGTATTTATAGCAGCACCCAGGAACGTAAGACACTCCCATCAATAACTAACTAACCCCGGCTAGCTGGGCGGGCCAGCACAATCAGCCTGTCTTCTTTCATCAGCCTCACAACATCACAACATCACACTGCTAGTGGAACACAGTGACTGTCACAGCATCTCACCCTGGCCCATTTAACACAGCAGCCCAGTGACGCCATGGCACCCGGAGTATTTCATATTACAGCTCTTACGACAACATAGCGCCTGGCCTGTACATTCAGCAGGTGTGGGAGCATGGCTCCCCTAGCTGCTGCAGCTATCTCAACATCACAACACTTAGTATTCAACAGTTCTCACCAGACCCTAGATATTGTATGGATAGACAAGGGGGAACGCTTGGCGTCACATTACACTGTGTGTGTGTGTGTGTGTGTGTGTGTGTGTGTGTGTGTGTGTGTGTGTGTGTTGACATATGTTTCTTTACACATGCATGTTGTTTTTCAAGTTTTATATGTGTTAGTTTTAGCATGCCTGCGCACTTGTTTGCTTATACTATATGTAGCTCTATGGGTCTAATCTCGTTGAGCTAGGGCAGGACAGATGCATTCAGATCATAGTAACTCCAAATGTACAGGAATGGACATATTATGGAATGGACATATTCAGACAGAGAGCTAAATGATGTCATATGCCTGACATAAGCTCTGCAACAGGAGCGATGCCAAATGGTTTTCTAGATCTTCCTCTGTATCGTTTCCTCTGCCATTCTTTCTCACTCTCCCTATCGTTCCTTCTCATTCTCTACCAGGCCAAACCTCACAATAACAGCACAATGGTGCCACTGTTCTCCCTGTCCACAGAGACACAACACAGCTGCACTGAGACACATGGGACTGAGACAGACACCCATCAGTTATGTCATAGAAGCACACACACGGTAAGATCCTCTCACACTTCCACATGCCGTTCATTTCACAGCTGTGGCCTTTAGCACAAAACAAACAGACACATATTTCCTTTACTGAAAGTATTCAAGTATTAACAACTAGGTGCTAAAACTAACACATATAAAACTTGAAAAACAACATGCATGTGTAAAGAAACATATGACAGCACGCACACACACACACACACACACACACACACACACACACACACACACACACACACACACACACACACACACACACACACACACACACACACTATTAGCCCAGCACTAAGCCCAGACATGAAACCGGCCACAAAGTCCAGAAGTGACACCTTAGTCCAGGATTTCATTTTGTGAAATGGCGTTAGAAAAACACACGATGTAGCCAGTTGTTTGGGGGGCAAATGGAGCAGACATCATAAAGGCAGGTTTTATTAGCTGTTGCTTGATTTGTTCCTGCAGCCCGTGGAGTGAGCTGCTAAATCAATGCATCCAGCTGTTCTCCCGGTCGGGCTCTCTGGACGCGCAGCAGGTGTATGGCCCACTACGCCTGGCTGTCACACACACCCGCTCACATAACAAATAATAATGGCCTCCACACACGGCCCATCCATCACCGTTATGGCCCGGCCCAGAGAGACCGCCACTCACACACTCACACAGGGGTCCCCCCGAGCACACACTCATGACATGAGGCATGTAGGTGTGCACACACAGCAGTGTGCATAAAGACACACGTTCACACACAGTCGCTGACATACACATAGAGTACACACTTTTGCAGACGCGAAAAAGATGCAAACACACAAACGCTTACATGTGCGCACACACACACACACACACACACACACACACACACACACACACACACACACACACACACACGCACACGCAGTCTGACGCAAAGGGGCTATCTATCATGGTTATGGCCCCGCTCCACTCAGAACTATGCCTTACAGCAGGCCCGTAAATGACTTAAGCCAGTGAAGAAATTTTTTCCATGTACACCAAATGGGACCTTTTTCTCTCCCCCTCCGCTGCTGTTGTTAAAGAGGATATCTGGAGTTTTCAGACAGAGAGGGAAAAAGAGGAGATCTAATACACTTATTTATTTGGGCTTTCCAAACACAATAGTTGAATTGTGGCGGGCCAAAATCAATTAGTCTTCCAAACAGCAGGGGTCCACATCTGGTGTAACTCTAAACTGGAGGCCATGGAGGGGTGGGGGAGGAACAGGGAAAGAGGTGAGGGATTCAGCAGGTGATGGCCTCAAACTCCACAATAATCTGAAGTGCAGAGAATGAGGAGGAGGAGGAGGAAGAGAAGGAGGAGGAGGAGAGTAGCTATGTGATATGCAGTACAGTACCTCATTATATCTGTCCAGATATAGCCCTGATCTACCATCATAGAAATACAATACATCCCTCCCCCAGTGTGTGTGACCTGCAGGACACTATCATGTGGAGACACTGGCAGGGAGAGGGACATGTCCCGATACAGATCCAAACAGCTGCTCCACAGTTGCCCTCTTTCACACATGAAACAGTGGAGAACAGTGTGTGTGTGTGTGCGTGTGTATGTGTGTGTGTGTGTGTGTGTGTGTGAGACACATGAAAGAGTAAGGCAGCAAAAGGCATCACTAAGAAATATTCAGTGCCTCGTAAATCAGTGCTGTACTGGTGCATAGCTTTAACAGAACCAGACACATGTACAACAGTGTGTGTGTGTGTGTGTGTGTGTGTGTGTGTGTGTGTGTGTGTGTGTGTGTGTGTGTGTGTGTGTGTGTGTGTGTGTGTGTGTGTGTGTGTGTGTGTCTCATTCTTTTAGAGACAAAGTCAGACAAAGTACCCACTATTCTGTCCTATAGGGACAGTCACATAATGTAACCTAACTGTAATCCGATCAAGTGTTGGCAGGTCGGTTGACATTCATCATGGTAAAGCCATGTTCCAATTCTCTGACTGTGGAGGTTGTTGGTTTGCCGTTGAGTTGCATAGATACTACCTATGGTGCAATGGACCCTGTTGGTTGTCCAATGAGAGTCTTGAACTGACTAGAAAACCTTTAGGAGCCCCTGTCACTATGCACTTCCTTCTTCTATGGACCTGTATTTAAGACGGTACTTCAGGTGTGCAGTTGTTGTTCTATGCAATGCGACCCTGTTAGGCAGGGTCAAGGGATGTCGGGGAAACAGGTCATTATGAGAAGTTGTTGTTCTATGCAATGCGACCCTGTTAGGCAGGGTCAAGGGATGTCGGGGAAACAGGTCATTATGAGAAGTTGTTGTTCTATGCAATGCGACCCTGTTAGGCAGGGTCAAGGGATGTCGGGGAAACAGGTCATTATGAGAAGTTGTTGTTCATTTACCTACCTGATTAAATACATCAAATAATGAATACAACAGAATGGATGTGAGGTGTGAACTTCTTGGAAAAAGATGTTTCTATTCAGGAGTTATCCATGTGTGGATACCTCCCTCTACTTCATCCCACTAAGGAACACCCAGGATGTATCATTAGTTCCCATCTCAATGGTTTTTAAATAGCTTGTACTGTATATTAAAGTCGTCATGATTTTTTTTTCTTACAAAAATTCCACTATTAAACATGTTGCATGTTGTACCCCTGAGAGTTAACACATTTTATATGTGACATTTCATTTCCTTAACATAACAGCTCTACTCAGGTTGACTTCAACAGGGGCTCAGTTTACCCTGATATATTATCTGATATATCATCTGCCGTGAACCAGGTCAGCTGGTCTAATTAAACTACCGCTCCGGACTAGAGGAAATTGTAAAGAATGAAACAAATGACTACTGAATTAATACGGCCTCATGAGAGAATGACTGTGTGGTGTATGAGTGTGTGCATACTGTATGGGATTGGCTCTCTTTATAACCCTTGTTTATTTTATTTTCAGGTGCAGCTGCCCAGGGGTAGGTGCAGTTGAAAGGGAAGCTGACATTTTGTTTTGAAGCTAAGACCTTTTTTGGAAACCTTGGTTTTGCTAAGAAGGTATCACTTATAATGAAATGATGACTCTGAGGTCACTTTGTTAATTGTTTTGTGTTATAGCCTCTCTCCATGTTTCGTGCAGAGCTAACGCTAACTTGATTTATGGAAATTGGGAGAGAAATAAAATAAACAGTGAATTGTGATCTGCCTCGGACCCTCCTTCCATGTTCTTCCACTTAATCCCAAACTATAAGAACCTGTGTAGGCGATGGTAGAAGTATGCTCTTGGTGTAAACCTAGGGTGAGGCAGTCGGATCTATTCTACTGAATTTAGTTTAGTCACAACCCCTTTCGGCCAGGGTGTATGACACACACACAAAACAGTGCATTGGGAAAGTAATCAGACCCCTTGACTTTTTCCACATTTAGTTACATTACAGCCTTATTCTAAAATTAATGTATTATTTTTTTTCTCATCAATCTACACACAATACCCCATATTGACAAAGCAAAAACAGGTTTTTATACATTTTATAAAAACTGAAATATACTGTCACGTTCTGACCTTTATTTCCTTTGTTTTGTATTTATTTAGTATGGTCAGGGCGTGAGTTGGGTGGGCAGTCTATGTTTGTTTTTCTATGTTTTGGGGCGTTTCTATGTTTCGGCCTAGTATGGTTCTCAATCAGAGGCAGGTGTCATTAGTTGTCTCTGATTGAGAATCATAGTTAGGTAGCCTGGGTTGCACTGTTTGTTTGTGGGTGATTGTCTATGTTGATGGCTTGTTTCAGCGCAGCTCGCATTAGCTTCACGGTTGTTATTTTGTTTACTGGTTTTGTATAGTTTTCAGTGTTCAGTACTTTCTTGATTAAAGATTTACCATGGACACTTACCACGCCGCATTTTGGTCTTCCGATCCATCTCGCCTCTCCTCTTCAGATGAAGAGGAGGACGACCGTGACATATACATTTACTTAAGAACTCAGGCCCTTTACTCAGTACTTTGCTGAATAACCTTAGGCAGCAATTAGCCTCGAGTCTTCTTTGGTATGATGCTACAAGCACATCTGTATTTGGGGAGTTTCTCGCTTTCTTCTCTAGAGATCCTCTCGCTGTGTCAGGTTGGATCAGGAACGTTGATGCACAGCTATTTTCAGGTCTCTTCAGAATGTTTGACCGGGTTCAAGTCCGGGCTCTGTCTGGGCCACTCAAGGACATTCAGAGACTTGTGTCGAAGCCACTCCTGCATTGTCTTGGCTGTGTGCTTAGGGTTGTTGTCCTGTTGGAAGGTGAGCCTTCGCCCCAGTCTGAGTCCTGAGCGCTCTGGAGCAGGTTTTCATCAAGGATATCTCTGTACTTTGCTCTGTTCATCTTTGCCTCGATCCTGACTAGTCTCCCAGTCCCTGCCTCTGAAAAACATCCCCACAGCATGATGCTTCACCACCATGCTTCACCGTAGGGATGGTGCCAGGTTTCCACAAGATGTGATGCTTGGCATTCAGGCCAAAGAGTTCAGTCTTGGTTTCATCAGACCAGAGAATCTTGTTTCTCATGCTCTGAGAGTATTTTATTGTGCCTTTTACTGAGGAGTGACTTCTGTCTGGCCAATCTACCATAAAGGTCTGATTGGTGGAGTGCTGCAGACACGACTGTCCTCCTGGAAGGTTCTTCTGGAAGGTTCTTACGTTTAAGAATGATGGAGTTCTTGGGGACCTTCAATGCTGCAGAGATGTTTTGGTACCCTTCCCTAGATCTGTGCCTCGACACAATCCAGTCTCTGAGCTCCACGGACAATTCCTTCGATCTCATGGCTTGGTTTTTGCTCTGACATGCACTGTCAACTGTGGGACTTATATAGAGAGGTGTGCCTTTCCAAATCATGTCCAATCAATTGAATTTACCACAGGGGGACTCCAATCAAGTTGTAGAAACATCTCAAGGATGATCAATTGAAACAGGATGCACCTGAGCTCAATTTCGAGTCTCATAGCAAAGGGTCTGAATACTTATGTAAATATGGTATTTCTGTTTGTTTTTTTCTAAAAAAATGTTTTTGCTTTGTCATTATGGGGTATTGTGTGTTGATTGCTGTGGAATTTGTATTTATTTAATCAATTTTAGAATAACGCCATAACGTAACAAAATGTGGAAAAAGTCAAAGGGTCTGAATGCTTTCTGAAGGCACTGTAAGTATGTATAACTTTGTGAAGGTATTTAAAAAGGTAGTCTTATTTGTATGTGTGGATGTGTTTGTAGATGAGGGCTAAAAGGATCATGTTTGCTGACTTTTTAGCCTGGTACACACTAAAATATATTTGAAGTGAATTTACAAGACGTCTCGTTTTCCCATCAGTGCACTACAGTCTCCAGACAGTGGCTATCATCACCTACCAGTCTCCAGACAGTGGCTATCATCACCTACCTTCTAATCTACAGGCTTGTTCTTAACCAAGTATCTATAAGGACTAAACTAATCCCTGCACTCTCACTGCTTCCTCCTTCTCTCCCGCTAGTGTCCTGTCTATTTCCGCTGCTGCAACTCATCTGCTCCTGAGACTCTCAAGTTCTACCTGTATGTCTTTCCATTAATCCCAGGGACCAGTTTTATGCCATGGAGCGGAGGAGAAGGAGAGGGAGTTGAGGGAGGTGAGGGAAGTGAAGGGGAGAGGATATGGGAGGTGAGGAAAAGGGAAGTAGTGATGCTAATCCCCATAAATCTCCCCCATGCCATAGTCAGAGAAGAACGGGAGCTATGGGAGACCTTGAGGCATTTGTCCATCCGTGGCGCTGTCCCTCTCCTCTTCCTCTCCGTCTTCATCACAACAGACAGGGTGTATATATAGCGAAGGGGAATGTGGGGGCAGGGTTGTCCAGGGACAGGGATACCTAGGCATTTTCTGAGAGGGACCAAGGGACGGTTGTAAATTAGCATGGAGGATACTTGAGTTATTTTATCTAATAATTCTTACAGTATAAAGAAAAAGAGCTAGTACACTTGTCGAGGAAAACGTTAAGAAATGTTTTTAAAAGAGGACAATTATGAAAAGTTCCTGTACATCAAACAAACTGGAGACTATTTACGATCGAACTGTATGCACATTATAAAACACACAGCTGGCATAGCCATTCTGACTCACATAGCAACTACAGTGAATCAAAACGGGTTCTCTTGTTTTCAGTGGCACTAATGACTCAGTTAATGTACCTGTTAACAATGTCTTCAGTTGACCTCTATCACACAAAAGCCATAACCTACAGTACTTGCTGAGAATGAGTGTTTTAATAGGATATAGGGCCATTATTGGATCTCTTTGTTCCCTTGTGTAATTTGGAGTATTATACTGTATGTGCTCATCTCTCATCTCTCTGGGTATCCAGCATAACCTCCGTCTCCTTCTCTTCTTGGTGAGGGACACCTAGGTCAAATACATGTTAATGTAAGAGCAGATGCTGGGAGATGAGAAGAAAGTATAAGGAGTGAATATTTAATGAATCAACAGGAAACAAAACATGAACAGCGTCTGGACAAGGGACACATAACAACATTAATGCTGACTCGGGAAAGAAACTGAGGAAGTGACAGATATAGGGGAGGTAATTAATAACGTGATGGAGTTCAGGTGAGTCCGATGAAGAACTGTTGCTCTTAACGATGGCGACAGGTGTGAGTCAGCCTGGCGACCTCAAGCGCCAGAGAGGGAGATCAGGAGAAGACGTGACAGTCAAATACTTTGGAATGCTTGAGCTGTGCATTATTTTGCTTGTCCTGTACAATGGAACCAATGAATAGTCCCAAAAGTGCAAGCTAAATCAAGCGCACCTCAAGTATTTGGCAAATGTGTAAACTAGGTCTGCTGTGGAATTTCCCGGTCTGATCCGCAGACAGCAAGATACTAGTATGTTATAGTTTGTGCAGAGCCATTGATGAATGTACACTGTTAAAGGGTAGGTACACATGTGAGATGAAAAAGTCTGGAATCTGAAAATATAGCAAAGAATTACTGGTGACAGGTTAATTATAGATCTTTGTTAACATTTTAGAAAGTAAAATTAGGTATGCCTATATTTTCTGAGGGTAGTTACATGTAGTTCAATATGATTTCCAGCATATGACATATTTGTGCCAGTTTCTGTTGCCTAGGAGATGTGCTATTGTGTATATTTAGATCAGTAAAACGTATTCTTTGGCCACTTATATGGTATCATTCCTTGTCTCACCTGCCTCCAGGAAGATAGTTTTATGATGCAAAGTACAGTAACTTTAGTACAAACTCAGAATAAAAACAATGGTGACCAAAATATTATACAGATTTTACTGTAATGTGGATAATACTTTCTAGAAAGCTAACAGAAATATGAGGCAACAAGCCAAATTAAATTCCTAATTTGATCTAAAAATGTAATTACTCCTTATCAATAAAAGCTACATATTCAATTTAATTATCATTAGCTGTGGTAGCCCTTCACTCCTAGTAACATGAGCACACCTGGACAAACTATATATCCAGACTGACCAGAGCCTTGACAAGAGTCACTAGACTCAATGTCAATGAACACATTTCAAACTTTGCTTTTTAGGGGGAGGTAGTTGCAGGTTGAAGAACAGAGAATTCCCACACAATGTGAACACCACTGGGCTTTATGAGCTGATAAACTCCTGAAAAGCCTTTACAAGACAGAAAACTGTCATGAGAGTTAAGTGGTCAATGACTTATCTTAACAGCAAAGTGATACAGCTCTGTTGGCAGACAAAGATAAGTTTAAGGTTTAGGGATGATAAGGAACCCGTTCTGGCTTGGGTGAGAAGGTGAGAGGAAGCATTTTATTCAATAAGCATGACAAAGCACATACATTTGTAAAAGCCAGAGGTCTGTTAGCTAGCGGCTGGCACAGCTACAGTAACAACATTAAAGAGTCTGACACAAAGTGATGTGTGCACACAAAACTTCAACCACAACTGTTTTGCCGGTAGCAGCAAATTTAGAAGAAGGATTTACTTGCAATAATATACGACATGACCAAAGGTATGTGGACACCCGCTTGTCGAACATCTCATTCCCAAATCACAGGCATTCATATGGAGTTGGTCCCCCTTTTGCTGTTCACTCTTGTGGGAAGGCTTTTCACTAGATGTTGGAACATTGCTTCAGGGACTTGCTTCCTTTCAGCCACAAGCATTACTGAGGTCGGGCACTGATGCTGGGCGATTAGGCCTGGCTCGCAGTCGGCGTTCCAATTAATCTCAAAGGCATTCTATTAGGTTGAGGTCAGGGCATGTGCAGGTCAGTAAAGTTCTTCCACACTGATCTCGCCAAACCATTTCTGTATGGACCTCGCTTTGTGCATGGGAGGATTGTCATGCAAAAACAGGAAAGGGCCTTCCCCAAACTGTTGCCACAAAGTTGGAAGCACAGAATCGTCTTGAATGACATTGTATGCTGTAGTGTTAAGACTTCCCTTCACTTGAAATAAGGGGCCTAGCCCAAACCATGAAAAACAGCCCGCAACCATTATTAGTCCTCCACCAAACTTTACAGTTGGCACTATGCATTGGGGCAGGTAGCGTTCTCCTTGCATCCACCAAACACAGATTAGTCTGTCAGACTGCCAGATGGTGAAGCATGATTCATCACTCCAGAGAACGCGTTTCCACTGCTCCAGAGTCCAATGGCGGCGAGCTTTACACCACTCCAGCCGACTCTTGCATTGCGTATGGTGATCTTAGGCTTGTGTGCTGCTCCTCGGCCATTGAAACCCATTTCATGATGCTCCCAACAAAGAGTTTTTGTGCTGACGTTGCTTCCAAAGGCAGTTTGGAACTCGGTAGTGAGTGTTGCAACCGAAGACAGAGGTCTTTTACTCTACGTGCTTCAGCACTCTGTGGTCCCGTTCTGTGTGCTTGTGTGTCTTACAACTTTATGGCTGAGCCCTTGTCGCTCCTAGAGGTTTCCACTTCAAAATAACAGCACTTGACAGCAGCTCTAGCAGGGCAGAAATTTGATGAAGTGACTTGTTGGAAAGGTGGCATCCTATGACAGTGCCACATTCAAAGTCACTGAGCTCTTCAGTAAGGCCAATTTAATACCATTGTTTGTCTATGGAGATTGCATGGCTGTGTGCTTGATTTTATACACCTGTCAGCAACAGGTGTGGCTGAAATAGCCGAATCCACGGATTTGAAGGGGTGTCCACATACTTTTTATATATATAGTGTATGTTATCTTATAGGTGGTTGTTTTAGCTGAATGGACTTTCACATAAGTGGCTCTGGGTAAGAGTAGCTGCTTTTCTCTCACCTTCCTGCGGAAAGGGTTCTTCGATTTAAACCATGACCCCTACTCATGTTCCATCTCGGACAGTGGAGAATGGTGAGGGTGTGCATGTCACTGGGAACCAGGTTGCTGGCTAAAATTAAGGAAATCATTTGAATAAAAAGAATGCCTGAATCCAAGAAAAGTTGTCCATTTTCCCTCTGTTCAATGCCAAAGTGACATAGTTGCAAAGTGATGAGATAACCCTGTAGGGCACTGCACTGTGTGCTTTATAATGAAAACATTTGGGTCAGAAGAATTTAAAGGTTGAGACTCAATAAATTAGACCACCAAAGTCATGACTGAGTTTTGTTGCTTACTTCATGAAATATCATATTATCATATCAAAAAAATTATTTTGTCTTGGGTATGGGGTATTGTTTGTAGATTGATGAGAGGAAAACAAAACAATTGAACCCATTTTAGAATAAGGCTGTAATGTAACAAAATGTGGGAAAAGTCAGGGGTCTGAATACTTTCCGAATCTGTTAAAACAAAGCCACAAAGGAATCAGGCCATTGTCTATACTTAATTTCTGAAGACTAAAGGTGTCTTGTGTTTCATGAAGTGCCACAAGGTTTTGATTTGATTTGATTTGGATCTCTTTTAGTCCTCATTTAGACTAATCTTCCAAGAGTCCTTAAATATTAATATACAATTTATAATCTGAACACATTTTCACATAAAACACACTGTTACCAACAGACATAATACACTAACATATTGACCAGATAAATACTCAGTCTAAGAAGATATTGATTCCTCATCTACTATAGTCCAACACAACATTTCTACGTATTATATTTAAATGGTTTTAAAGTATTGTTTAAATTTATATATTAAGAGGTTTCTGGTTTGCTCAGTTAAATTATTCCATTTCTTTATTGCTCTAAATCCAAATGTTATTTTGCCTATTTCTCTTTTCTGTCTGGATAGCACATAGATGGTGGACTGTCTATTCCTAACATTTACTGAATGTCTGTCTCTTACCAACTGAATACCGTTGTGAATAGAGTTTGGCTGTTTTAAATGGTGTATATTATGAAATAAAATAAGCATGTTTTTTTCAATTATCTTGTTGATTGATGACCAACCAAGAGCATTGTGCGTGACTACAACAGAAGAACCATATCACCACCTTAAAACAATCCTTGCTGCTTTGTTCTGTGCAATCTGCAGCCTTCTAATTTCACTTGCTGATGCATTTCCCCAGACCACATAACAGTAATTCACCTGACTCTCAATTAATGCTTGGGTTATTTGCTTAAGAATCTTTCCCAGTAAATATTTAGCTATCCTTCTGATCATGCATGCTGTTTTAACATATATATATTTTTTACATAGGTTAGTTATTTGAGACGACCGTGATAAGCAGTTGTCTAGCTGCACTCCTAGTTGTTTGATTTCTGCCACTTCCTCAATTTGTACTCTCCCCATACTTAATTGTATCCCATGCTGTGTTGGCCTTTTCTTAGAGGAACATACAAACATAACTTTGGTTTTCTTGGTGTTTAAAACAAGTTTGTTCCGGCAAACCCACTCTCTGAAATTCTCCAAATCTCCTTGTAAAGCTTGCTGTACCTGTTGAACCGATTGTCTTGCTGTACAAATTGTAGTATCATCTGCAAATATAGTAGCTTGAGGTACAGATAAGGCATAAGGAAGGTCGTTGGTAGATATTAAATAAAGATGTGGCCCAAGGCAACTGCCCTGCAGTATTCCACAGCTTAAAGCATGAGGGGAAGAAAATGAACCATTGATATAGGTGGACTGTTTCCTGTCAGTTGCTGCACAAATGCTGCACTGAAATCTAAAAATAGTACACCCACAAACCTGCCATTATCCACAGCATTGAGCCACTGGTCAGTCATGTCAACCAATGCAGTGGTAGTGGAATGTTTTTTTGTGATAAGCATGCTGATTGGCTGTAATCAGATCATTCTTTTCCATGTACTTCCATATTTTTCTACTCACAATACCCTCCAATATCTTACTGAGTGTAGGGAGTAGACTAATTGGTCTACTATTGGCAGGAGTAATGGGTTCTTTGCTGTCTTTCGGAATAGGACACAGTTTCGCATGCTTGCATACAGTATACTTGTAAACATCCCCTTTTCCAGTGACTAATTAAATATGTATTTCAGTGGAACTGCAATCTGGGGAGCAGCACAGCGAAGTCAAAAATTGTCCATAAGACCATAACCTGTAGATTTACCATCAGGGAATGACTTCAACAGGTTTGACACCTCCTCCACTGACACCATTTTTAGACTAAAAGAGCGGGTCTTGTTGCTCATAATATGATCATCAATCCATTGGACAATAGCTTGTTTGGAAGAATGAATGTTTACATTATTGCTCAGTCAATTAATTTTCTTTGTAAAAAAAAGCTGCAAAATGATTGGCAATATCAAACGGTTTTGTTATTGTTCTCCCGCCAACCTCCACACT